>NC_136131.1:7375593-7514563 GCF_965212315.1 Lampetra planeri
AGATCAAATAGATCCTCAGGGCAACTGCTATTGACTTTCTTAAAATAAATATGTTGATACTTGTACTGTGTATATATAGGTGTTTTAAGGGTTCAACAGTTGAAAGCCGCACGTGACAGCACTTGGAGCTGTCAGATTGGGT
Organism: Lampetra planeri; assembly: GCF_965212315.1. Lineage (NCBI taxonomy): Eukaryota > Metazoa > Chordata > Hyperoartia > Petromyzontiformes > Petromyzontidae > Lampetra > Lampetra planeri. Next base: position 7,375,736 of record NC_136131.1, read on the forward strand.
CACGTGGTACTAATCCCGAGCACGTGGTGCCTAGCAGAGTGGAAAAACACGGTCATTATCATCATCATCATCACAACCCCCGCATGATCACTGTCACCATCATCAACATATTCACATGGCCATCTTTAAAGACTGTCAATTAACGAAAATTACACACTGGCTCTGTAACCGACGTCTCGCGCTGGACACGCCATCCTGGTGGGGATAGCTTCAAGACATGGGCCACAATTTAGTAGTCGTTTGAGTTCATGGTTGGTGGTGATTTCTCCTAGGTCATCTCGTTCATGCACCCCCCCCTCCTCCTCCAGCCCCATACCCTTCCCGCCACCCATTCCCCCATCAACCTGTCACACTGGCCGGCACTAACCCCCCAAAAACACGCGCCGCTCCTAAGCCCTTACATGGAACCTGTTAAGCCGTGGGGGCGGGAGAGGGGGAGTGGGGGGCGGTCACCTGGGGTCATCCACTACAGCTGATGAGTGCCTCGCGCATTAAGGAGAAGGGTGGAAGGGAGGGGGGCTGTCAGATTTCATTATTATTTTCAAAAAATAAAATAATTATTTAAAGCCCCCTCCCCCCACCCACCCTTCCACTCTTTATCATTCCATTGATTAATGCTTCAACCACGTCGTGCCGGTCTTGGTGGTTGTTGTTGTTGTTGTTGTTTGACCATAATTCACCATTCTGGCCGGCGAGGGTTGGTAAAAGGATGTGGAGTGGTCCAGCATCGGTTCAAATGTCACTGGCCGCTGATGTGCGTGGCCGTGGCCAGGAATCGACCCCAGGTTTGCCGGTTATTAACGCAAAGGGCCTCGGTTTGCTCATTGCGCAATATCCCTTAAGGATGCTGATGTACTCGCTCTCTGTAATATTGACGTTGTTTTGTCTTTGTTGCTGTTGCTGTCGCTGTGCTCGCGAAGCACCACAGACCTCCCTTGTAAAAAATCCGTGATTACTAATTAAATTGTGGCGTTGATGCAGAGCAACGGCGACAACTTTCACATTCAGGTGATCAAGCCGAATAACCGCGTCAGGTGCAGCGGGGATGTATCGGTTGCGATGTCTACTTCGTATTTGTGGATCGGGCATTGCTTCGCCCGGTGTACAGGAGGTCGTGATCCCGAACCCTGACGCCTGCTGCTGTATATTTTGAGTTTGCGGTGTCTCTCTCACCGTGGTCGCGTGGATTTTTTTCTCCGGGTCCTCCGGTTTTTTACGCTCCACATTTAGAATCAACATCGCGCCTTTAGAGTATTTGGCTGCTACACATTTACACACGTGATAAGCCACTCCGTTGAGCTATAATTTGTGGCCGGGTCGCTTCTGAAAAAAGAGCTGTATAACCTCAGTGGGGCCCTTACCTGTTCCGCTTTCACTTGGCTTTAGCGTCACGCTCCACAGGATCGCAGGTGTCGCAAAGACGACGTCATAGTTAAATCCGGTAACCCGTCAAACTGCACCGTTGAAGTTTCAAGTTTAATTTATTAGGTATAGCCCTGTGAGCCATTCGGCTCTTGAATCGGGTGCAACCGCAACAAACAAAAAAACTAAAACATGAACAAGAAAACATCTTAAGGTGACTACGTGCAAACAGAAAATCCAAGAAAAGACAGCAAAATATTGCAGAAAAGTACCGTACACCAACACTGTGTGCAAAAATCCCAGCGGGATGCAAGTCAAACAACAACAACAACAACAACCACAAGACAACTTAGATTAAGGCCATCAGTCTAACTCTGTACTACAACAAACGAACATGGCTAAACCGAAAAACTTTTCAAAAATCACCAAAATAAAGCCATAAAAGCAATGAAACAGTGATCATAGGAACTGTGACCGAATTTTCACAATAAACGACGTAAAACAACATGTATTACCAAACTCTGCAGCCATAGCTTATAGACCAGCGTGGTGAGTTACGGTCAAATAAGCTTGCACTACCCGCACGCTGGTGGAGGTGAGGGGGTACTGGAGAGGACCTCATCCAGCAGTGGATTAAAAATTATGGAGGGTTTAAGTAATTTGCCCCCCATTGTTTTCAACTGGCACGCCGAGAGACGGAATCCAACCGGCGGGCCTCTGGATTATGATGATTATGATTGCTATATTCAATTTGAAAATCCCTATCTATTGTGCTTAATCCGGTCAGACATCTGCTGGGGATGGAAGAGGGTGAGGGCGGAGTTGAGAGGTGAGTGGATGGGATTAGAGAGGGGGAACGGGTGGTGGATTGACTAGCATTTGGTGAATGGTGAGCGGATCGCTTAAGTGGGTGGTGAGTGGATTGCGTCGGGGGATGGTGAGTGGCATTACCTGGGGGGTGGTGAGTGGCATTACCTGGGGGATGATGAGTTTATTGCGTCGGGGGATGGTGAGTGGAATTTCTCGTGGGATGGTGAGTGGATTGCTTAGGGGGATGGTGAGTAGAATTTCTCGTGGGATGGTGAGTGGATTGCTTAGGGGGGTGGTGAGTGGATTGCTTAAGGGGGTGGTGAATTGATTGCTTAGGGGGATGGTGAGTGGAATTTCTCGTGGGATGGTGAATGGATTGCTTAGGGGGGTGGTGAGTGGATTGCTTAGGGGGATGGTGAGTGGAATTTCTCGTGGGATGGTGAATGGATTGCTTAGGGGGGTGGTGAGTGGATTGCTTAGGGGGATGGTGAGTGGAATTTCTCGTGGGATGGTGAGTGGATTGCTTAGGGGGATGGTGAGTGGAATTTCTCGTGGGATGGTGAATGGATTGCTTAGGGGGATGGTGAGTGGAATTTCTCGTGGGATGGTGAATGGATTGCTTAGGGGGGGGGGGGGGTGAGTGGATTGCTTAGGGGGATGGTGAGTGGAATTTCTCGTGGGATGGTGAATGGATTGCTTAGGGGGGTGGTGAGTGGATTGCTTAGGGGGGTGGTGAGTGGATTGCTTAGGGGGGTGGTGAGTGGAATTTCTCGTGGGATGGTGAATGGATTGCTTAGGGGGATGGTGAATGGATTGCTTAGGGGGGTGGTGAATGGATTGCTTAGGGGGGTGGTGAGTGGATTGCGTCGGGAGATGGTGAGTGGAATTCCTCGGGGGATGGTGAGTGGATTTCAGGATCGTGGAAACACCAGCCCGTCCTGTGCAAAGGAGAGCACTTCACCAGATGGGACGATCTGAGGTTTGTGGCATTTGGAGGAGCCAAAGAGCGACATGGGAATCCCATGAATGAATATGGTGGAGTTGATGAAGGAGGACATAGGTCCAGGCCATATCCCTTTGGTCACATCATCATCAGCCAAGGTCAATCCACTGCTGGATGAAAGCGACCCCAAGCCGTCGCCATCTCTCACGGTCCTGTGATGTAGTTAGTTATCAATCGAGTACCTTGCACGAGAGCTGATTTCACCACGACTGACGCCCTCTCGACCGCGTTCCCTCCTTCGGCTCCACTACCGATCGTCATGCCGGGCTGCGGTGGCTGCACTGCACGTGGCCGTTTGTTATCCAGCTCAGCGGAGGCAGCAGCGAGGGTTCGGTGGATCACAGCCCACCGTGTGGGTGTAGAGGTGCCACACCCTGGGCGCACCAGGCAGCGAAGCAAGCGGACTAATCGACATCTTCTTGGTTCTTTCGGTAAAGTCACGTAGAAAGAATTTAATTAAATAATAAAAATAAAACATAATAAAATAATTCTCACGACGTTTCGGCCACAACGCAAGTAGCCGTCTTCAGGTGAAGAACAGGTCTGTCAAGGAGACAGAATCTGAATGGAACGCCCTAGGATTGAAGCGACTATTTATGTTGGGATGGAGGAGGCGAAGAGTGTCTTCATATCAAGAGGAATTTAGCATATTTATGGGAAATGCAGAAATGCGATTAGTGCTACTTGTGAAATGCGTAGGGGGTCTGGCGAGGGGTTTAAAGTCACTATGCCCAACTTGCGTTGTGGCCGAAACGTCGTGAGAATTATTTTATTATGTTTTATTTTTATTATTTTATTAAATTCTTTCTACGTGACTTTACCGAAAGAACCAAGAAGATGAATCCCTGCAGTCACGAAAGCTTTAAATCTAAATTTAATCGACATCTCTTTCCATCTGTACGGGGGTTCAGTGTTGCCCCCTCGCGCGTGTCGGTTTTCTCCGAGTCCGCCGGTTTCCTTCCCCTTGTATGAACACTCTCATCACTGATTGGCCGATAACATATTTAAACTAAAACCCCAATGCAGGATCCTGTTAAACGAGAGTGCTACGACTCAGCGCGGCTCTCCTGGATACGTAAGTAAATTAATTCAAGTTTCAAGTTTATTTATTAGGTATAGCCCTGTGAGCCATGTGGGTCTTGACCTGGGTGCAACAAACAAAAACATCAAAACATCTTAAAATGACGACACGCAATAGAAACATCCAGGAGAAACCAGCAAAATCTTCCAGAAAAAAAACACCGTATAACACGGCTGTATGCAAAAATCCCTATGGGATTTAAGTTAACAACCAAAAGACAATTTAGATCAATATTATCAGGCTAACTCAGTACTTCAACAAACAAACATGGCGTAACCATAACGTTTCTGAAATCACCAACATAAAACTATTAAAAAATTTTTACAACAGTGATCATAGGAACTGTGATTAAAATTTTACAATCAGCGATACACATAGCATGTACAAAAAAAACGTTGTAGCCATAGCCACGAGCATGAGTTTCTCCATAACAGCACAAATATCAGCAGTAGTATCGTACTATATCAATGTACCTTTATAGATCAGCACACGATATTCGAAAACTTAAAAATCATACTTTGCAGCGGACATCCGGAGCGATGCATTTTATTTCAGGCCACTCAGCATCGCAGTCGCAGTGGGAGCTGTACAGCTCATCAAAAGCAGTTTTGAGTGCAGATCTCACAGGTAGTGATCCAAGTTTCAGTTTATTGGCGATAGCATTCCAGACCCTTGGGGCATCAACAGCAAAGGCCCTTCCTCCAGTATTTGTACGGCAATAAGGAATATGAAGCTGGCAAATAAGCGAGGACCTTATGTTACATTTGTTCTTCGAAACAGTGAGGAGATCCAGCAGGTAGTCTGCTGATTTTGTTGTAAGTACATCGTGAATAAATAAAATCTGATGTACAAGCCGTCGATCATTAAGTGATGGTAAGTTTGACCCAATGGAGAGATCGCAGGCCGAATGATCATCATCATCATCATAACTTCTAGCGCCCTACCCGTGCCCACTTAACTGAATGTTTCTTCACACTCAACAGGGTGTCTCCAACTCGCATACGTTTTCTAATCCACCGCCAGTTCCATAACTGTATTAATTCTTCATTCGCGTGCGATGAAGAAGGGCCGTTTGCCCGAAACGTTACCTCTTAAATATGTTTACGCTTTAAGGCCACGCAGCAGAAAGCACACGGTGTTGTCACTGATGAACGTGCTGCCTAACTCTGTTGGCTGTGCTTGTGCACCAATGCCAACGCAGTAGCAGCAGCAGAAAGCATCGCCCTCGTCGTCTCTTCGATGCTCTCAATGCTTCGCAATCCAATCCAAAGATTTATACTGGTAGGAACCTCCTGGTTACACCAGCCCACAGGGGATTATTGTGTCCGTCCGTCGTGCAGGGAGGGGCTGGGTGGGGAGGGAGGGGCCGTGTGGGGAGGGAGGGGCTGGATGGGGGAGGGCTGGTCACCCCGTGGTGCCCTTATAAAACTCAACGTTTAACCTACTCACGCCGGCTTGTGCCCGCCCTCACAGTCGGGCATATTTGCGGAATACACCACGCCGCCGTTGACCCTGGCCATTGACCGAGCAGCCCAACGTTCCTACCAGCTCCCTCCGCAGGAATGTGTTAATGCGCCATACTCAGACAAAATAATATATATATATAACTGATACGGAAGCGTGGATGGCACTGGGAACGTGACACTAAGTTCAACTAAACAGAAGATAAACACGTTTTTGGTTTGATCTCAAGAGCACCGATTGTCACGGCTGAGCGGACTTTAGTTGGCAGAGGCTGTTCAAGACCACCGCGGGAGCTACAGATGAACAACTCTGTTCTGTTGTCCTAAAACTGTCAGGATCTCACATCCAGCAACAGCAGCTCCATACCAAATGAGCGTGGATGTCGTGATGGTGATTATGGCTGGGATGGCATTGCTTTTAAAGCAAAGGCAAAGATTGCCTTTACTTTAAAAGCGCGTACCGTTTGTACTGCGACCTTGAACTGGGTCTCTGAGTGATCTCCCGCCACCTGCTGTCTCTACACGCGTGCTGCAAGTGCATTTGTTCAGCCACATCGCGACTTGTGGCCACGCACCTCAAACTTCGGACCATCAATATGGTAAACCCATAGAGATAACACGGTGATGCATAGAGTCTCATATACAGAGGCGCAAAGATACTTAAAGAGATGAATGCCCGTAGAGAAACTGCACTTCGAGATACGTAAAAGGCAAGCCACGGTGTTGAAGCCACGACGCTTGCACCGGATTAGCACACAAACCATGGTAGCAGCTGCAGCAGATGATGCGGTTGTGATGCACGAATGGAGAATTGAAAAGTCTCCGGGCAGTGTGTGGAGAGTGTGGCCACCAGCCAGAACCTCCGATTAGCACGCTTGGCTACGTACGGTGCGAAAGAAGTTCAACATACATACACACCGAACAGAACCATGGGACGTGTAATACCTCAGTGCCCGATTCATAAATACGAAAGAGGAGGCATCGTCACAGCAACGATGCACCGCTCTGCCACACCCGATGCAATCATCTGGCTCCACCTCAATGCGAGGCTGTAACTGTTGCTCTTGAAGTATGCATCAACATCGGAATATTTTTTTTAATTAAGTTGTCGATTACCGTAACTAAATAGATAATCGGACCGTAACACGTATATGTCTGTCAGCATAATAGGTACACGATTTTGTTCACACGACCTTCTAGAAGTGCATAATTCTGGGCCGGTTCCGACATGCTGTGTCTCACCAGCAGAATTTAGATTTACGGGATCGCTTCATTAACACAAGTAAATTCTAGACCAGCTTTGAGATCCAGTGTCTCATCAGCAGGAACAGGCTTTATAGGATCGTTTCATTAACACAAGTAAATTCTAGACCAGCTTTGAGATCCAGTGTGTCATCAGCAGGAACAGGCTTTATAGGATCGCTTCATTAACACAAGTAAATTCTAGACCAGCTTTGAGATCCAGTGTCTCATCAGCAGGAACAGGCTTTATAGGATCGCTTCATTAACACAAGTAAATTCTAGACCAGCTTTGAGATCCAGTGTGTCATCAGCAGGAACAGGCTTTATAGGATCGCTTCATTAACACAAGTAAATTCTAGACCAGCTTTGAGGTCCGGTGTGTCATCAGCAGGAACAGGCTTTATAGGATCGCTTCATTAACACAAGTAAATTCTAGACCAGCTTTGAGATCCAGTGTGTCATCAGCAGGAACAGGCTTTATAGGATCGCTTCATTAACACAAATAAACTCTAGACCAGCTTTGAGATCCAGTGTGTCATCAGCAGGAACAGGCTTTATAGGATCGCTTCATTAACACAAGTAAATTCTAGACCAGCTTTGAGATCCAGTGTCTCATCAGCAGGAACAGGCTTTATAGGATCGCTTCATTAACACAAGTAAATTCTAGACCAGCTTTGAGATCCAGTGTGTCATCAGCAGGAACAGGCTTTATAGGATCGCTTCATTAACACAAGTAAATTCTAGACCAGCTTTGAGGTCCGGTGTGTCATCAGCAGGAACAGGCTTTATAGGATCGCTTCATTAACACAAGTAAATTCTAGACCAGCTTTGAGATCCAGTGTGTCATCAGCAGGAACAGGCTTTATAGGATCGCTTCATTAACACAAATAAACTCTAGACCAGCTTTGAGATCCAGTGTGTCATCAGCAGGAACAGGCTTTATAGGATCGCTTCATTAACACAAGTACACTCTAGACCAGCTTTGAGATCCAGTGTGTCATCAGCAGGAACAGGCTTTATAGGATCGCTTCATTAACACAAGTACACTCTAGACCAGCTTTGAGATCCAGTGTGTCATCAGCAGGAACAGGCTTTATAGGATCGCTTCATTAACACAAGTACACTCTAGACCAGCTTTGAGATCCAGTGTGTCATCAGCAGGAACAGGCTTTATAGGATCGCTTCATTAACACAAATAAACTCTAGACCAGCTTTGAGATCCAGTGTGTCATCAGCAGGAACAGGCTTTATAGGATCGCTTCATTAACACAAGTACACTCTAGACCAGCTTTGAGATCCAGTGTGTCATCAGCAGGAACAGGCTTTATAGGATCGCTTCATTAACACAAATAAACTCTATACCAGCTTTGAGATCCAGTGTGTCATCAGCAGGAACAGGCTTTATAGGATCGCTTCATTAACACAAATAAACTCTAGACCAGCTTTAAGATCCAGTGTGTCATGAGCAGGAACAGGCTTTATAGGATCGCTTCATTAACACAAATAAACTCTATACCAGCTTTGAGATCCAGTGTGTCATCAGCAGGAACAGGCTTTATAAGATCGGTGTATCAACGTACAGCAAATTCTGGACTGGTTTCGACATTGAGTGTCTCATCAGCAGAATCAGACGTTATAGGATCGCTTCATTAACACAAGTCAATTCCAGACCAACTTTGATATCTCTATGCAACACGATTTGTTTCTGGGCAGTAAGTGTTATTTTTCTAATTTGGTATGCCTCAAAAGTATAGAAAATGGCTATTATTCCCCACAAACTTTGCTTTTGTGACATGGACTTTACGTGAAGGAATGACACAAATGCACACCGCGTTTTTTAGTTGAAAATAGGTAAATTTAAAAATATCACTGTTCTGGTCACAAAAGCAAAGTTTGTGTGGAATAATAGCCATTGTCTGGACTTTTGAGGCATAAGCAATTAGGAATTAACACTTACTACCCAGGGACAAACAAATGTTTGTTACACAGTGTTATTAATGGAGTGGATTATTAACTTTGCTTTTGTGTCATGGTCACAAAAGCAAAGTTTGTGGGTAATAATAGCCACTTTCTGTACTTTTGAGGCATAAGCCATTATAAAATAACACTACCTAAAGAACAAAAACAATTGTTACACAATTCATCAGCAAAATCAGGATAAGATCGATTCATCAACGCAAAGCAAACTCTGGACCGGTTTCGACATTCAATGCCTCATCAGCCCAAGCCGCCTGGACCGCCCCTCTCCCCCCATTGGTTCAGCCAACACCATCGATCCCCCATAACCGTGGGTGGGGCGGCGGGTAGAAAAATCGAATCGCGTTTTATTTTGACGTTGCAGTCTCACGAGCCTCCGTAAGCCCCCCACCTTCACCCCCACCCCAGCCCGCGTCATCCCGACAACGCTTGGTCGCTTCATTTCAAACTCGCCATTAGTTCCTCTGTGGCAAAGATTCCACGGCTCGAGATGGCGGTGAACTCCGGTACGGCGTCTGAAGAATGTTCGTGCGCTTTGTGCGGTTTAAAAAAATGAGATGAAACCAAAAATGTGTTTTGATTTCGCGTTAAATTCATTTAATGCGTCGCATACTTGCGAGGCCCGGTCTCACCGCGCCTCCACCCCGGGCTCGACTAGAGGCGGCGGCCGTGGGTAGTGAGGGGTGACCCAGGGCGGGAACCAGGCGGGACCGAGGCTTCGGCCCGCGCGCCTTCGGGCCTAAGAGCGTTGCTAAGCGAGACCAAACGCAATTAAATAAACAAACGCACGCTGTCTATAAATGCAACATTTGCGTAACCGCAATGCGTAATTTACAAGCGTAATGTGTCGAATGCAGTGTATATGTAGATAAATGACTTGTTGTTTCTGGCCTTATTGTAGCGTGTGGGTGCACGTCTGTGTGCTCATGTGCACGGTTTATCCAAGTTGTGTACCTTTGACCAAATAGCCAGAAGTGCGTGCGGTTTCGGCAGAAGTCGCAAGCCAAGCGAGGTCTAACCTGGAACGCCACCATCATCATCATCCTCACGCTGCAAATTCACAGCAACGTTCAATCTACACCGACTTTTAAGTGTCATTTAAAGTCCCCCCCCCCCCCCCCCCCGTAACATCTGTCCCGCCCAGCAGTCGAACGACAACTCAACGCTTCAGAGTCACGGTCGTTTATGTCTGTTAAATATTGTGCGCGTTATAAATGTGTATTATTTTTAGAGGGGTTATTACAATGCGTCGTGGGCAGCAGTGCGCGACATCCATTTGTTGCACGGTACTTGTATGTTTCCCCGTCTGTGTTCACCAACCTTTACAAATCCGCACCGACCAGCGTGGTGACGTATGGTCTCATAACCCCCATTGCTCGCACAGCGTACGGATGTGGAGTCATTGGTCCAAAAATTGGCATTCAAAAACTACCCGCAAAATAATTCAATGTGGATGACACAAAGGAACAGTGGCTCTCTACTGCTATACGAAGGCCCGCTTGGAGGCCAGGTGCTGAATCACCTGTGTCTGGAGAGAGACAGCCGCTACTCGGCGTGCCCTTTCAAATGTTTGAGATGAGATACGAGTCGCTTAACGCGTGTGAACTATTCAGAGACGACCCTGCGTAAAGGGATCTATTATCGCAAAGAAATCATTATATTCAATCACAAATACATAAACTAGTCTAACTTTTTTTTTTAGATTTGAATCTTTCGTGACTGCAAGGATTCATATTCTTAGGTTTTTTCGGTAAAGTCACGTAGGTAAAACATCAAAATTAATAATAAAATAAAATAAAAGTCACGACGTTTCGGAGGCAACACAAGTCTCCGTCATCAGGTGGGACCGTCACAGCCAGATTAGCTTGATGCAGCTAATCTGGCTGTGACGGTCCCACCTGATGACGGAGACTTGTGTTGCCTCCGAAACGTCGTGACTTTTATTTTAGTCTAACTATATACACAGATACGTTGCATACGCATACAGCATGTGCGACTGCAATACCTAAATCTAGTTCTTACAGGGATTCAATTTCAAGGAGCCCTGCTATAATGAGATGCTAATTCTTCTTGGTTCTTTTGGTAAAGTCACGTAGAATGGAAATAATAAAATAATAATAAAAAAACATAATAAAATATACTCGACAGATCTGCTCTCCGCCTGATGACGGCTGCTTGCGTTGTGGCCGAAACGTCGTGAGAATTATTTTACGATGTTTTATTTTTATTATTTTATTATTTCCATTCTACGTGACTTTACCGAAAGAACCAAGAAGATGAATCCCTGCAGTCACGAAAGCTTTAAATCGAAACATAAAAATTATTTAATTTTTATTATTTTATTATTTCCCTTCTACGTGACTTTACCGAAAGAACCAAGAAGATGAATCCCTGCAGTCACGAAAGCTTTAAATCGAAATAGAGATGCTAATTGTGAGCGGGCGGCTGTAATTTCTACGCGTGCACGCTGTGCCTGTGCGTGCAGCGGAGCTGGCCGAGGGGCCTTGGGAACCTCCGAGCGAGGCGGAGATGAAGGTGATGACTGCTCGACGCGAACGGCAGGACAAGATCAGCAAGATCATGGGCGAATACCTCCTCAAGGGATACAAGATGCTGGGCGAGAGCTGCGATGAGTGCGGGGTGAGCAGAGGCAGTTGCAGTTGGTTGGGCGATGCGTGACCGGCGTTCCATTTGTGTTTTTTTTTATGTAGGGGATTTTCCCCAAGCTTCCAGTCCTTCCGACAGCCACGTTGATCAGAATCTTCTCTGCAAAAATGCATATCAAATTGTTACGCACCTCACTTGCTTGATTATTGTTAAATGTGTATAACATGATGGAAAGAACACTTTGATCGTGTGGTAGTGGCTGCAACGGTCAGTGTAGGTGGAGCGACTTTTTAATTTGCTGTGCTGATGCTGGTGTCTGTTTTACTTCCCCCGCCCCCCCTTGCCCCATATCAGACGATCCTGCTGCAGGACAGGCAGCGGAAGAACTACTGCGTTGCGTGCATGGAGTTGGACTCGGACGTCGATAAAGACAACCCAGGTACTCTACCTAAGGCTTCAGTGACGATGGTGATAAGGTGTTGACGAATGCCTCTGAATGATTAATTATTCGGGGTGATGGTTTGAATTACGTATCGATTTATTTTGCCTTTGTGGGGCATTTAGTATCTATAATGGTACAAATATGTAGAACATATTGTGCGTAGTTCAATGCATTCATCGTGAGAATCGAATTTTTGTGAAGAACCAACGCATCTTCAGTAGCCAACCTCTCAATGGTGTGCTTGTGTGTCCCTCCACCTCTGGGTGTTCACGTGACTATCCGCGTGTGTCTGTACGTGCCCACATGCTCCCGCTTGCTGCGCAGCCCTGAACCCTCAGGCCGCGTTGTCCCAGGTGCGCGAGCGCCGCATTAAGGTGGCGGCGGCAGCAGCGGCGGCAACGACAGAAATGGAGGGGGACGCCGGCATTGACGGCGCAGAGGAGCGCGGGGCCCGTCCCGCGGGGCCCCGCGCCGAACCGGCAGGGCTCGCCGTGCCCGACGTCCGCCCTGGCCTCTCGGCTGGGCAAGGGGGGGGTCCTGTGGGGGCCACAGCCCCCCTGACCACTCTCTCCAGCACCTTGTCGGGCCTCACATCGGTGAGCTCACTCACCCACGTACTCACAAGCAACTAGGGTAGTTATACGATAATTAATGGACAATTGGCTTCTGATCCAATGATTTATTTTAAATTCATAGATAATATAATGCAATGTGATTTTATATTAAATGCATGTATTGGCACGGGCGAATGTTAAAATCACATGGTGCTTATCAGACACTGTATGCTCCAACAGATGTGTACATTGCTGAACTTCGTTTTTATTGTTGGACATTTCAGCCATCATCATCATTAGGCATGAGTAATCCACTTTTGGATGAAGGCTATCTCCTGTGATATCACAAATCCATCTCGGCCCTGATCATGTGTTTGTGTTCACATGTGTAGAGGAGTAGAACTACTCAACACATGCACATGTGTGTGAGCTAGTATGCTTGCAGGCAAACGCGTGTTTGATTATGTAATTTACGCACGTGTGCTTCTCATCCCACCCCAACCCCACTCTGACCCCACCCTCACCCCACCCCCACCCCACCCCCAACCCAGTCAACCGGCCTGTCCCGCCCGGGTGGGCGTGACGGTTCCGGCAGCGGTGGCGCCGTGTCGCGGACTGTCGCCCGACGGGGCGTGGAGGAGGCCGAGGCGGTGCTCGTGTGCAAGATGGCGTGGGCATCGCGCGAGCTGCAGCACACCGCCTCGGTGGAGGGCAGCACCCAGCTGTGTGCCCTGCTCAAGGTCTGCGCCGACTCGCTCCTCGCCGTGCGTCGCCTCCTGTAGCCGTGATGCGCCAACGGCGAGGGGGTCGGTGAGGTGGGAGAGGCAGGAGGTGAGGGGAGCCGGGAGGGGAGGTCGATGAGCGATGGAGGGTGAGCGGTAGCGATGGGAGAAGGTGGATTTGGTGTCGCGCGTGAAGTTGTGCCACGTGACGAGTTGCGTGTGTCACCGTGGAGCGTGGTGAGGTGCAGCGATTGAGTGGAACGCATCGTAATGAATGGATGTGGAACGTGTTGGAAGTGCGTGAAAAGGATGGAACACGTTGAGGTAGGCGAAGGATGTTTAACGTCCCGAGGTGGATTTAGGAGATGAAACGTGTTTAGGCAGATGAATTAGCCGGAACGTATTGAGGTGGAACATGTTGAGCTGAGCTGGAGGGATGTATGGAGGAGGGTCTAACAGATGACACTGGTGGAGCATGCAAGGTGGGGCGAGGTTTCGCGTGGGAGAGCTGCACGTTTTTCACGCACGCAATCGCCCCGGTCGCCCGCTATTAAGTAACAGCAGCGCGAGTTATAAAACAACATGGTGCGGGGAGACCGTGGGCGAGAGCACAAGGCGCGTGTAACTCACTACTAACACCGTCACATCCCCCGTACACCCGTGTCGTGACGTATTGATGTTGATCACGAAGTTGTTGTGGGGGGCGGGGGAGCAGGAATAGCGGGGGAGAAGGTGAGGGGGATGCAGTCTTTGTGGACACTACATTGCCTGCTGGTGTGAATAGTTTGTCAATTTTGTGAGACGGGGTATGTGACCTCACACCACTGTCCCGAGTTACCTGTGCCCACGCCTCCATTTTGGGAAAAGCATTCTTGCATTCTGCTTTTGCCAAACAATGATGGGTCATACAGAGCGAAGTAAAATTATAATAGTATAACATAAAGAGATGGAAATATGAAATACAAAAAAGTCCTGGCGCTTTTGTTAAAATCACCGCAACTCATAAAAATACTGCCAGAGCCAATTATATTTGTGTTTGGCGCTCACAGGGCATGGCAATTGGTGGGTTAGTTTGCGTGTGTTTATTAGCACAATCATTATGGTTCGTACTACCATTTGGCTGGTACACTATTTTTCAGAGCGGCAGACTTCTATTAGAGTTGGCATTCATTTCAATTGGGATAAGTGAGGGATTTTCAGTTTTGTGTGGTGACCGGCGCTAAATATCATCCAAGTCCAGATTGGTGACCCACACAGTATATCAACATTCGTCACCGCATCCAGCATACCTCTCACTATTATGGGCTGTGGCTGCTATGAGCCACGTGCCGCCCACCCAAGTCTACCAGCCACCTGGGCAATGTTTGTCGTGACTGACCACTCTCTTAGCTTGAGACCTGTTGGCAGGAGTGGTGAATACTGGGGACGGTGCCGAGTGGTGGCCACTAGACTATACCCAGGGACTCCAGCCAATGGGGGCGTGCAACGCTGTATACTCTACCGCAGGCGACGTGGTGAGCGCTCCTGCGTAGGTTTTCGCGGTCGTGCCGTGTAGCTCTCCGATGTGTTTTAGTGTTCGTGGAGCGAAACCAATTCCGTTTCCGAGAGGAGCTCCCAGCACGCGGAGCAAAGAGTTGGACATCGTTGCCGAGACAACACGCGGTACAACCCGACAGCACATTAGAGAGTGATGGTCACTTCGTTAATGTGAGTGACCTCTGGATAGCTTACTGAAGCGTTTTTTTTTATTCCTTGCCCCCCCCCCACCCCCAAAGTCATTTGTTTAAATGTGCATTAAACTTAACATGTCTGAAGGCTTTTCCCACACACACTGTTGAATGTTGGCGATGCATTTGAGCATATTAACGTGAAATGAATAAAAACTACGTAAGTTACTTCCTGATGTCTCTGAACTTGCGCGTGTTGTCCGATCTGTGAGTTCACTTTTTAATCGCAAGCATGCATCTCTCCATCGTACTTCTTTGCCCACTTTTCCCCTATTTTTCTCCATTGTCTTAGTGAATAAAATTAAGTTGGCCTGGGCATGACACATCACTGGAAGGGATGGTTGCCGATGGTCGAGACTAACTCTGGAGTGGCAGCCAAACGAGTGAAGACGCCCAAGGGAACGTCTACCACGTAGATGGAGATTGTTACATTGCTGGACCCTGAGAGATGGTTTTGGCATGGGGAAGCCTTCAGCAGGGGATGGATCCTGGCTGATGAAATGGGCTGAGTGACAAAAAGCAGATTCTTGTCAATCGTGTTGAGGAACAAAATCAATAAGCAATGCCTCCAAACCTGACTGCTGCTGAGATATCGAGTGTCGAAACTGGTGCACAGTTTGTATTATTAACCAAATGCTTATGAAAATATGCACTGAATCACAGAAAGCCACTTGACTGATGAGATGAATAGGTTGAATGAAACGTATGGGTCCCGTATTCTCTGGCTTAGTTTTAATGATCACGCTGATTGACTGACGTGATATGTCTTGCACAGCTACTTTGTTTAGGAAGTCTCATTGGGGATTCGTCAGTAGAGAGACTCATTGCAATAACTGGCCAATACCGCCACTTATTGAACAGATTTTATATCAAACAGTTTGGTGATGTTGCTGCGTTGGCAGCGGTGCACAAGCACAATTAAGTAAAACTAAACGCATTCGTCGATTAAAAAAAAACTGGCCATCAAAAGGAAAACTATACAATGGAAGACATTTCGGGCAATGGCCCTTCGGAGCACACGAAAACCCCCCGTGTGTGACATTGTAGATGATCAAATGCAAGTATTTGTCAGCAGAGGGCAGTGCAGCATTACAGATCACTGACAACCGCCGTTCACTCAGTGGTGGTGCACTCAACCACGACGCTTGTGGCAGGCCAGATGCACGTTGAGGCCACGTGAAGTGTCAAAAGCCATCTGGCAGGAGGTCATGAAACACACCCAGGTTCCGTGGGTTGACTGAGATGGCTGGTAGGTGGACCAACTGCGCTCCCTGCTGTGCCAACTCTTCGTTTTAGCCGCTCGCCGCTGCGCTCATTGTGAGCATCGCTCCTCTGCCCTCCCTCCGTTGGTGCTGGAGGGCGATTGCTTCCAACTCCCCAGCGGCGTCTTTCACGAACCTCATCACAGTGACAACACACTGGGGCTGAACGATTAATCGATTTCAAATTGAAATCGCAATTTGAAAATGCGATGAGCAAATCGCAAAGGCTGCGATTTTTTGCGATTTGAAAAGTCATTTTTCTTATTGGAATTGTTTTATTTTTGATTAGTAGAACTTTATTTATTTAACTTAACAATTGTTCTATGTATTCTTGGTTCCGTAAAGTCACGTAGAAGGGAAATAATAAAATGTTAATATATATTAATATTATAAAGAACCAAGAATATGAATCCCTGCAGTCACGAAAGCTTTAAATCAAAATGTTATTGTTCTATGTATGATTGTTTTATTTCAATAAAATGTTTTAATGAATACATCCATAATAGAGGTTTTTGGGTTAAATCGCGTAAATATATAAATGTGTCGTTAAAACCCGCCACCACCCGACACAGACAACTACTAAGGGTTGTCACGTAAACAGAACGTGCCAATTCTTCACTAGTACAGCACTAACCGGTGTGTTGGAGAGCCAAGCCACAACATTTACAAAGCAAGTACGACGTTTCGCCAGTAACTACAACTAGCTTCATCAGGCGACAGCCAGATTTGTGGAGAAGTCCTCCTGTTTCGTTCCTTTAATGGAGACGTAGATGTGTTGACCAAGCAGCTGCGCTCTTGCACAATGTGGGGGCCGGGGGATTACTGAGGCAACGTACATGATGCATGTGCATTATGCGAGCCCTTTGAGCTTGTCCTTCCTGTCTATGGTGTTTATTAAGATAGCCCTACCAACGGTAATCCCTATTGAAGTACGCTGCCCTTTGTAGGCATGCATTAAAATAATGTATTATTTGATGATTCGCTTCCACGCAGCACTAAGGCGGTAGCTATCCGAACGGTTAAAGTTATTTTGATTTCTTTCAATTTCGATAGATTCTCTAATTAGTCTTGGCAAGTAGTAGCTAGTTTTGCACAAAACTTCAATTGAGTGTCCTGTTTGCCCAACATAACATTTACCACACGTGCAGTTAATCCTGTACACACCTTCTGTTGATAGCTTCGGTAATACATATTTTTTACCAGATATTACATTATGTATTTTATGTACCGTGCCAAATCTGACTCAGATGTTTTGTTTTTCCAAACATCTGGCTAGTGTATCAGTTACTCCCGCAATGTACAGTATTTTGATCGTTTTAATTACTTGGGCAGTTTCAATGCTCTTGTTATTTAATTTGGTTTTGGTATTCAATGCCCTGTTGATTGGGTGGTAGCGGGTGTTAACGACACATCTATATATTTATGCAATCTAACCCAAAAACCTCTATTATGGATGATATTGGTCGCGAAAGCCGACGTGTTAAACTAATAAATACATGTTGGAAGCAATTAATATGTTTAAAGTTCTCATCCTTGCATTAGAATATATAGAGAGCAGTTTATATTTTGATGGTATCATGTGGTAATGCTCCAGCACATGTTTTAAATCTATTACACAGTGAATATTGAACTGAAGCTTGACTTTAAAAAATGTAATCGCAAATCAAATTGCAATCGCAATGTCAGAAAAATCGCAATTAGATATTTTCCCCAAATCGTTCAGCCCTAAAACACACACACAACACTTCCCTAAACACACATCGACTGGATTGTTTCATATTTCCACGCTACATATTTTAGTCATGAATATAGACCGTACCACCACCACTAGACCGGGGGGCTGGTAACCTGCGGCTCTTTAAGCACTGCTTCGTGGCGTTATTTATTAAAAACCGTCTCGTATTCACATGCATTGCGGCTCTTGAAATATTCAGTGTTTTTACCGAATTCGAAAAAAATGTCTCTTGCTATTTTGGTTGCCGCCCCCTGCCCTAGACTATGGACCCGTGCCAGTATGGTAACTACAAACACCACAATGCGAAAATAATACTTTCACTAATAATGTGAGTATTTGTTAAGTGGTATTTGTGTGTAGCGGCGAGCGCGCTGCGGACCTGGCGACCCCAGTTCGATTCCCGCTCACGACCAACACCAGTGACGATTATCAGAACCGGTCCTGGGCCTCTTTTAGGTCGACTCAGCCTAAAATGAGTACCTGGGGAGACAAAGGCGGCCGGGCGTGGTGCTGGCTACCCACCCCCTCGTGTGCTTTGCCTTCGCGAACAGCACTTGCTCCAAAAGACTGTAAAGGCTATACTGGGGGACATTTGTCTTTGTTGTATTTGTGAGTGGGTTGGTGTGTGGCCTCCAGATGCACCTAGCCTGGCACAAGCTCGCGTGGTGATGTCACCGCCAAATACAGACGACAGGGGCCTTCTGTTGCCTGTATTTTTGTGGATGTCTGCGCGAGCTCGGTACGAACCCGGCGACCCGAATTCGATTCCCAATCACGAATAAAAAGGGAGGGCGAATATTTCACCGTTCCTGTGTCTTCGCTAGGTCGACTCGACCTTAATTGTATACCAGGTGCGTGTATAAACATCAACACGGGGAGACAAAGGCGGCCGAGCGTGGTACTGGCCACCCACCTCGTGTTCCGTCCCGGCCTTAATAAATGCTCGTTAGCAGCTTTTGTCCCAACATTCAGTTAAAGGCTATACGGGTGCCTTTGTCTTTCTATCCCTTAATAGGCGCTCGCTAACAGCACTTGCCCCGACAGTCTACGTATGGCTACGCAAGGGTCTGCTCGTGTCCGTGTGTTTGTTGTTCACGTGTCCGTCCGTACGTCCCGCATGTCCGTGATGGCTTGCTGCCTTAGAACAAAGCCTCGCGTGGAATTTTAAGGAGCAAGAGAGAGGGAGGAGAGCGTGGTGGTGGGGCGACAGGGGAGTGGAAATGAGAGGCGGGGGAGGGAGGAGGGAGTAAGACGGGGAGGGATCCGGAGGTCCAACGCAAAGAGTTATATTTGTATACACGATTTGCTGCGGGGGATACATTTACACTATTGACCAATTATGAGACAGAGCGGCAGATAACCTAATTAAACACACACGGGTTTTGACCTCAGATGTCTAAATGTGCCTTTATTTATTTAGCTCAAAATACTCTACAAATTATTCGGAACGCGCACGATCTCATCAGATGTCGGAAGCTAAGCAGCAGTGTTTGAGTGAGTCTGGTCAAATGCTTGGGCGGCACGACCGCTATGCATGACAGGTGGATTTTGTCGCAGTCTTCGGATTGTGCCTCTCCAGGAATCGAGGAGTTTAGATTCTCACGCTGCGGGAGTTTGTGCCAGGTGGTTAGAGAGCAGTACAGCAACATTCACCCTTGTAAGGTTAAGGCTATACTGTACTTCTATGTTCCCAACTCTCGATGCTGCTCACCCACCCGCCCTTCCACCAAAACACAATGACCAAGCAGCGTATAAACATTAACCAGTTCGGAGCAATCATCATCGCCCCCCCCCACCCTACTTGTGAAGACTTGGCAGGACCCCCCTGACACAGTCATGAGACTCGAAGAGGCCTTCCTGGTGTAAACATGTGGGACAATAATAATAACAGTGAAATGCGGTCAAAGACTCATCCTGGGGAGGCCTTCATCCAGAAGTTCAGTGACTCAAGGGACACACGTGCGTACACGTGCAATACTCCATACAGCACGCTGCATGCGATGAGTTGCTTTGATCAAGCCGAAGACGATCATCACCTTTCACTCGGTTCTATTCTTGCGATAGGCAGCGATGTAGTTCAGGGGCGCGATGCCAATGTCGAGGTCTGCGCTGCCGCTGCTGGTCACGACGAGAGGGCTTCAGGAGTTCGTTCGTATCGTGTCCATGTTCCTCTTCCTCCGTTGAAGGAGCAGAGGACCACGGTGGGTTTGCTGTACGGTCTGTGGTTTGGATTGCATGGCCACGATCGCACTACTATGGCTTGTCTCTTTAATTTTCCATTCATCAAGGAGATGCGGTACAGCATCATCAGCATGTTGATAATGAATTCTGATACAGTTGATGGTTTGCACCACTGGTGTCTTCGATGAGGAATGTCAAAGCCAGGAGTAGGAGTGCGATGTTGTTTGGATCTCCAACAATGAAGAATAATCTTGATTTGAAGCTTTCGTGACTGTAAAGTCACGTAGGTAGAAAAATAAATGAAGTAATATCTATTCTTTTTTGTTTTATTTTATTTTTCTACCTACGTGACTTTACCGAAAAAAACAATGAGTAATGAAGACTAAACCCACAGGAGGCCTGGGCACGGCGAGGCGAAGCGTGAGAGCGGTCGTGTTTATTGGCCCATCGGAGAGGACTCCTGCAACACGTTATTTAGCCGCCCAATGCGAGCCCAAGGGGTCGGACAGCCAAATTAAAAGACATTTTTTTCGAATTCGGTACAAACCTCAACATTTCAAGAGCCGCAATGCATGTGAATGCATACATACATAACGTCACGACGCAGTCTGTTAAGAGCCGCATGCTGCTCCAAAACCGCAGGTTGCAGACCCCTGACTTAGCCGGTACCACCCAGGATGGTATCAACTAAAGCGGTTCCAATTGATTTGTATGCGGTCAATAACGGTGAAGTATGTGAAAACCACTTGGAGTGAGGGTTATCCAGTAATTCACTCGTATTTAGCCGTATGAATAAATCGGTACTAAAGTTGTGCCACCTTCGGTGGTATCGTGTGGACTACAGCCCATTGTTGGGAAAGCAGTGGTGCTGCTGCGACTGCTGTGTGTTGACGCTGTTGTGTTGACGGTGATGCGTTTGTGTGGGTGGCGATGCTGCTGTGTCGATGATGGCGATGCTGCTGTGTGGATGGTGACGATGTTATGTTGACAGTGATGCAGTTGTGTTGGCGGTGATGTGGTTGCATTGATGGTAATGTTGTTGTATTGATGCTGATGCTGTTGTGTGGATGATGATGCTGTTGGTTTTGGCCACACCACCCCTCGTGTGCTGTGTCGGCCGTCATAGGTGCTCACAAACAGAAATTGCCCCAACAGACTGTTAAAGGCTATACAGGGGATCGTTGTCTTTACGTCTTTGTACATGTATGTAGGGTGTGCGTATTTATGTACGCGTGTATGTATGTTGTGTTTGTCCATGCTGGTGTATGGAATGTTGCATATTGCTGCGTGTATGCATATTGCTCTGCATTGACCCAGTGTACGCACACGCACACGTCACGTGGCAGTAATAGCAGTGACGAGGGGGGTGATTATGATGATGTTGGCGGTGGTGACGCGTTTATCCATCACTGTGTGCGAATTGTATTCTGCATTTTTCCTTCACACGATTCACATGATTCACCATCCCTACACCCCAGCCCCCACCCCCAAGCCCGCCGCCCCCCCCCTCTACCCTCCCCCTCAAAGCAACGCGCGCTTTTCCAATGTGCACCCCAAAAAAATAGACGCAGCTCAAATCGCGCGAGTCATTCATTCCCGAAGCTTCGATGTGGTCGATGATCAGGCCCATGGTGATGATTATTATGATGGTTAGGATAATCATTAAAACGATGATGACATTTACGATGATTACGATGACAGTGATGACGATCTTTATGATGAGGTATTCATGCGAATTCGAAAGTCTTATGAATTATTAATTCAGTGTTTTCTTTGCTTAATCCACAGGTCCGTGTCCATTCGTCGTCACCCCAGACACTTGCTCAAATGTATCCGGAAAGTTTAAATCCAGGAATGGAATCCACCTCCAGAGTTCGAATCCACGTCCAGCGATTATAATTCACATCCATGGCGTAAAGTTCACACCCAGAGTTGAAAGTGTTTCCAAATAAAAATAAAGAAAGAGCGACATCTATCAATGCCAGCTTCGTGTTCATGCTCACCCCGATGTTCACTACCACACTCAGGTCCTCATTTAAGTCTGAGTTAACCCAAGGGAAGGCCATAAACCAGGAGCCACAGTGATACAAATTTTAGAATTTACAAATTCACCATCTGTCAAAACACAAATCAAGTCTTTACACACTGCGCAAGCCTGATGATTGCTAAACGTGTTCCACGTGATGTAGAACCAGCTCTAATGCACATGGAGAAATATTGTTGTCGTGTGTATGTGCACATGCGTGTGTGTGTGTGCCCTGTGTGACACAGGGAGCCGCAATTAAAATTACATCAGCGCTGTAATTCTACACGTGGTATGCGTTTAACAATCATTGGGCAAGTGCAGATCGGTGAGTAAAAATCTAATTTGCATTTTAACGGGCAAATTACCAATCGCGGAAATACGAGGTTACAGGTGGCTCAGAGGATCGGAGTTGGCTCTGCCCACTGCTCAGATAACCTCGCTCACTGCTCAGATAACCCCGCCCACTGCTCAGATAACCTCGCTCACTGCTCAGATAACCCCACCCACTGCTCAGATAACCTCGCCCACTGTTCAGATAACCCCGCCCACTGCTCAGATAACCCCGCCCACTGCTCAGATAACCCCGCCCACTACTCAGGTAGCCCCACCCACTATTAAGGTAGCTCCGCCCACTGCCAATGTGTGAAAAAAAATTAACCAAATAAAAAATATACATATTTCAGCAAATGCCTTGGTGGATGACACTGCGTGAACAATCTCACTGAAACTAACCACTAGGACTCGTTCCAGAAAAACGGGGAGGCTGTTCGGAAAGCTTTATGCCCTATGGGAAATGACGCACGCACCGCTCGGACTGCCGGCAGACTTGGTGTCCCTTCATAGGTTGGCCCCCTATTTATGGGTGCCAGGGTCGGGGGGGGTTGGAGGGTGGCTCGAATCTGGACGTTTGGTCAGCGTTAGAGCCCATCGCGGGGAAGGGGTGGCGGAGGTGCGTCCCGGCAAGGGCGGCCGCACGCGTCAGTCGAGAGGGCCTTGGAAGATGAGCCTGACGCTGGCACGTTCGCCCTCGCTGAACGCCGTGCCGCAGAACGGGCACGCCGCGTGGAAGGCGTGGGTTCCATGCGGGAGCGACACACGCGCCCAGTACCGTGCCGTCTTCTCGGAGCACACGTGTCCACAAGGCGAGAGCGCGTGCGCCGGCCGGCCCGCGTCCACGTAGAACGCTGGCTCGCGGCCCAGTGACAGTGCCACGTAGGGCCCCACGGCACGGCACATCGGGCACTCGCGTCCGGCTTCCGTTGCGCCACCGTTGCTGCCGGCGCCGCCGGTGACGTTACCGATGCCGCCGCCGCCGCGGAGGCCCCACTCATGCCGCCCGTGCACGTGTCCACACGCCAAGTAGGCCCACGGCTGCCGGTCCTCGTCACCGACGCCACCGCCGGTTCCGTTGGCCACAGTGGATCCCGCCGCCGCCGCCGCCGCTGCGGTTGTTGCGGTTGTTCCAGATGTTGCTGCTGCTGCCGCGGTGCAGCTGGTGGGGCCGCCGCTGGCGGTGGAGCCACCGCCGGCAGTGGGGCCGGGGCGGCGCCGGAAGCTGGGGAAGGCGAGGGTGTTGAGGCCGACGGGGCACTGCGGTCGCGCCGCGTTGATTTCCTGGCGGAGCGCGTCGATATCACGCAGAGTTGGGGCGCGCGCCAGCCCCTCGGCCGTGCGCCACAGCAGCGTGGCGCCACACAGGTCCACGAGGGAGCCGTCGCGCAGCACGTTGGTCTCAGAGTCCACCTGGGGGTGTGTGGAGGAGGAGGAGAGGAAGTGGAAGAGGAAAGTGGTAGCGGAGATGACATGAGTGAGGTGTGATGGTCTCGCGTCATCGCAATGCAGATTCCGGTGGATAATTGGCATTTAAAGAGACACACAAAGAGATAGCTACACACAGCGGTAACAAGATCCATGGACTTGAATAGTTACAGGTTGTTTTCGACTAGACGCACACTCACAGACTGAATTCTCACTCAACTTACAGTCCCCCTCCTCCGCTTCCTCCCCCTCGCCACTCACCAGGTGTCCGCGCAGCTGTGCGGAGCGTGTCTCGCGGAGCGAGTAGACATTGCCGCACACCGAGATCTCGCGCCATGTGCCGGGACTCGGCTCGCCGGCGCCCTCGGGGGCCCCAGTGTGCGGCGGCGGTTGCCGCGGCGTCATGACGAGCACGCCGTTGGTGGTGAGGCCGTCCATCTGGCCTGCCACGCTCTTCCACTTGGCGGCCTTCTCCTGCGCGGTGGGGATGGACAAGGGATGGGGGGGGCGGGGATCAAGTGAGATTCTCCAGAGGAGGGATGGGCCACGTCGGAGCTGAAATCAGTTTGTTTTGTTTAAACCAGTTGTTCTTCACTCATTTTCAGACATCAGTGTGAGGGCCGCTGCACATTTGAAACCATTGGGTTTGACAGCATTTGTCTTTCGTTGGGGGCCGCATGTCAGGGGCTTCACTAAAGGCCACCAGGGGTGTTAGTGGCCCGCGGGCCTTGCAATCAAGAACACCGTTTTAAACCGTAGGTGCAGAACTCAACAGAATCGCGAGTCACATTTACTACAACTATACTACAATATTTATCTTACCAGGTAAGGCCCACTGATTTGCAAGAGCGACCTGGGTCACCAAAAATGAGGAAGGCAAAAATTAACCTGTAAAAAAAAGTGTTTCACTATAAATCCTTTATATGCGTGGTGGCTAGAGTCCTCTCGTCCTCTGGCTTGAGATGGCTGCCACCTATGGGTCAGATGATTGCCTGCCACCATTAAGCAATTGGTAATTAAATATGTTTTTAAAATGCCTAAAATAAATTGTCACGCACAACGAGTCTGTGTGCAAAATGTCAGCTCGATTGGATCACGGGAAGTGGGTTAAAAAACGACCGAAAGATTTGCACGGTCGTAAGCGCGCACGCAAGCAAGTGAACTTAATATAAAGGATTTAAAAACAAATAATAGAAACGAAATGCAGCATTGAAGTTAAATACAAATCAAGTCAAAAACAACTGCATCTTCGAGAATATTGCACAAACACAAATCAATGTCAAGTCTTATATTCGCTGCAGGGCGAGTTGGTTCGGGCAGATGATTTTCAAACTGATAACAGCACAAGAACAAAATTAAGTTGCAGAAAAATAAAACACATATAGGGCGACTGTTGGCCTATATATTGAAACAAGCAAGGATATGTCCACTGCTATTTCAAGTCAAGTTATCGTGAAAAATCAACAGCGATGCCATTCCGCCACTGCCGAGATCCTCGTTTAGAGATCAATCTGAGAGGTCAAGATTCATGGTCAATTTCAACAAGTGCCGAGTTAAGGATAAAGTCGTCCGAGTCATCACAGTTCACGATTCAGTTTTCCGGGAGGGGGGGATGGATCAGTGTTCGGCCGGGTAGGGGTGGGTGTGGGCTCGCCCTCTCACCCCGAGGAAGATGTTGCGTGAAGAATCGAAGCCGGCCGCGTAGATGCGCGCACTGTGAGGCGCGGTGCGTGCGCAGACCACGCGGCATGCGAAGCGCGAGATCGTACTCTGAGCTGCCAGGTGCGCATCCTCCCCTCCCCC
The DNA here is from genome assembly GCF_965212315.1 of Lampetra planeri. Taxonomy (NCBI): domain Eukaryota; kingdom Metazoa; phylum Chordata; class Hyperoartia; order Petromyzontiformes; family Petromyzontidae; genus Lampetra; species Lampetra planeri. Next base: position 7,401,491 of record NC_136131.1, read on the forward strand.
TCCGCCAGGGCCGCCCCCCGTGGAGGGGCCAACTGCAGCGCCCCCCCCACCACCATTGCCCGCCGGCGTGTCCGTGACCACGAAGTCGATGGGGCCCTCGGTTGAGCGGCCGATCTGTGCGAGCGGGGGAGTGGTAGTGTAGCGGTTAGTGCGCCGCGCTATAAACCCAGCAACCCAAGCTTGATTGCCGCATATTTGAACTGGTCCGGGGACTCTCCTAGGTCGACTTAGTCGGAAATTAATATCGGTGTGGTGTGTATGAAACATAAACACGAGGGAGACAAACGCGGCCGGACGTGGTGCTGGCCACCCCACCCCCTCTCTTGTGCCGTGCCAGCCTTCATAGGTGCTCAACAATAGCACTTGCTCCAAGTCTCGTACAGACTATACGGGGGATCTTTGTGCGAGTGAGTGCGTTGTGTGTGTGTGTGTGACGTGCCATGCAAGGCCTTCATAAGTGCTAGTCGCTAACAGCACTTGCCCCAAAAGTCTGGTAAAGTGCTCTTCGGGAGAAGTTTGTCTTTGAATAAATGAGTGTGCAGATTTGTGGGTACGCAAGTATGTATGCACTGGTGTGCATGTCAGAGACACAGACAAAGGCTGTGATGCTTGCTGGCCGCACCACCCCCCCCCCTCGTCATGTCGCCCCCTTAGGTCTACTCAGCAGCAAATGACGTGGGGTGTCATTCCTCCGACGTGAGCGTGGGCCCGCGTGGTGCCGGTCACCTGGAACATGTCCGTGTCCTTGTCGTGCGCGTACTCCACCACGACAGTCTGGCTGCGTGACAGCGTGTACGACACGCTGTGCTGCTCCTTGCTGCTCACGGCCTGCGGTGCAGTGGGGGAGACCAGGCGGCGTGCGGGGGTTTTCTCCGAGCACTCTGCTTTTTGCCTCCCACGTTAATAACACACTGCTCGTGAACGGTAGTTGGCCAAACATCCCGATAGTGTGACAATAAGTCGAAGCTTTACGCTATTTCAAATAAATAATTGCATCCATAGTTCTATACTCAAGCCCTAGTTTACTCCTCTTAATCAAAGATAGCTAAGTGGACAGCACAGAAAGATACGCCGACTGTATATGTTGTAAATGTAAAGCTACTAGTTTCGCCACTGGCAGCAGATGAGAACCAATTCGGTCTCTTGACTTGGGCACGGTGACGGGGAGTTGGGGGGGGGCAGGGGGGAACAAAGCCGGAATTCACAAACGCGAGCCCCAAGTGGCAATCATGATCCCCTGTTTGTTTTCTGGGGAGTGGCGCCGATGGTGGCCGCAATGCAGCTGTGGCCAGGTGCTCGAAGGGAAGTGAGCAGGGAGAAAAATTGCGCAATCTCTGCAAATACGAGTGTTCAAACACACGTTGTTGTTGCGTGCGTGCGTGTGTAAAAATGATGTGCGAGCGGTGACGTGAACACATCATTTGTGCATACAATGCAACACAAAGTGGGTTTATATAGCATTGTATAAATGTCACCGTATCTCAAGATGCCGGAAAGAAACCGTAGGTGTGTTTATTTTCTCGCGAGAGATTGTCACACAATCGTAGGTCTCTGTGCGAGTTTGTGGGTCTCAATGTGAATCTATGTTCCATGAGTCTATGGCTCTTTCTGGGTCTCTGCGGGTCTATGGGTCTCCATGCGAGTCTATGGGAGAGGGGAAATCAGTCGTAGGCAGTGGAGAAGAGTAAATCTTGAGACAAGATGTGAACGGGGGCAGGGAGACGACAGCATGGATGACTTTGGGAAGGGAGTTCCAGACTATGATTAAACAACCCCCATGACCGACATGCCACGGACAGGCCTTCATCCAGCAGTGGAATGACAAAGCGATATGCATATAAATGTTTATATAAAGTTTAGTGTCATAGTTCAAGGTCAGGGCGAGGGTCACCGCGTAGTGCCGTGTTTGCTGACCTTGGCCGCCTGGGGGGTTGGGGTCACGTGCATCGTGCTGGGCTTGACCCCGTTGGCCTTTGACCTGCGGTAGAGGTTAAACCGACTCCGTCTGCGCCCCTTGTCGCCCAGGGGGAGACAGCCATTGTGTCTGTGGAACGACACACATCGTCCACCTCATCATTACCATCATCTTTCAAATAATCCACATCATCATCATCATACAGGAATTATTACATGGTTAGGGAACCTGTTCTTTACCGAGGATCAAACAGGACTTTTAAAAACCTTTGGCGGGTGACCACACCCTTTAAGACGCGAACAAACTCACATACACCCTCAGCGTTATCCAAGAACATCGAGAAAAACAGCGCACGCATTTCAACTGAGTACAAAGAAACCCTCGCAGTAATTGCAGTGGCTGAGTGCAGTGCTAGAATGAGCAGCACGGTGATGTAGTTTCCAGGTCCAAGTGATTTCCCCCCCTCCAGGACCCGATGAGTGCGGCTACGATGTCCGCGATCGATGGGTAAACACCGTTTACCGTTGCAGAGCGGGAGGCTTCGTTATGTGGCCGAGGGGCGGAGGAGATTAATTCGTGGGCAGTAGTTTCCCCCACCACGGACTTATTATATTTATATATCTATAAAAAAAAAGATCTGAAAGAATCCAATGAACTATGATGCTCTTTTTTACAAATGCCCGGTAATGGCAGATCATTAGGTCACAACAACAAGGACATGTTATGATATTCATGTGTCGACCTGGCCGGGCTAGTGTGAAGATAACTATGCAGCTGCCAACCAACCCAGTAATGGACTTTGGCCACTCGCTACTGACTTTAGTCTTATCACACGCTCCTCACAAAAAGTACCAAAGAAAACCGTCAAAGATCCCCCACCATAGCCTTGAACAGACTGTTGGGGAAAGTGCTGTTAGCGAGTAGCACCTATGAAGGACAGCACAGCACATGAAGGGATGGGTAGCTAACACCACGCCCGTCCGCCTTTGTCTCCCCAGTGCTGATGTTTAACACACCGCAGCAGGAAACTGATTTGAGGCCGTATTGATCTAAAAATCGTACCGCCAAGAGGCGCACATGCACCCGGGGGACATACACAATTGAGAGAAAGACATCACGTTGACTGGTAAGTGGGTGAGGGCAGGACTAATTGCGGAGTGACAGCCCAAGGAGGGCAGACATCCACCACGGAACTCGAAGCTGCTTCGCGATGACCCAATGGGAGATGACGACGGCTTGAGGAGGGGCCTTCATCCAGCAGGGGATAGATCATGAACGATGACGATGATATCGATTACATTGAACCACCAAGGATACCCACCCCAGCACAATGAGTTGCCCATACAGAACCGTGTCCCTTGCTCCTGCTGCGGGTGCCGAGCCCCCCTGCTGCTGCTGCTGCTGTTCGCGTGATGTGCCGAACATGAGCGCCGGCTGCTGCTGCTGCTGTTGCTGCTGTTGCTGAAGCTGCTGCTGGCGGTGCTCATGAGAGGCGCTCGTGGTGGAGACAGAGCGCGCCCCTCCGTGTGCTCCGGGCGGCACCGCGATGTCACAACACTCGGGCACACTGCTGCAGCACATGGGACGCGATAGGGTTGGGGTTGGTACAAAGGGACAGACACAGTGGGGGGTGGAGCAGGAGACACGAGGAGAGAGACAGGGGGTGGTAGCCACTGGGGGAACATATGGGCGGGAGGGGGGGGAGACATGGGGAGAGAGATACGGGAGGAGACATGGAGAGGAGATATGGGGGAGATGGAGAGGATAGGAGGCAGGGGGAGATAATGGGGAGAGATGCGATGATGGGGGCAAGGACATGGGGTGATTGGAGTGAGACACGGGGTAAATCGGGTTAGAGAGGGAGGCAGAGAGACAAGGAAGACACAGGGAGGAAGGAGAGGTCTTTAGAACGTATACCTTGAGGCAGTTTTGTGACACAGTCCACACGTCTGTCAAGGACCCCTCTTACGATATCGCCATCACCATCGCCCTGCTTTAGGTCTTCTCTTCCCCTTGGTCACTGACCTCTGGGTGCTACTCCAATGCCCGTCTAGGGGGACTGCCCTCCACCAGCCGAGACACGCATCCCACCCATCACTACATCCTCCTATTCCCAACCGCCAAGTTGCGTACCTCCTCCTCCATCCTGCACACCATGTGTCCCACCCATCACTATCTCCTCTTCCTGATAGCACATTCAACACTTGTTGCCACATTCCATTCCCAACTTCAAAGTTGCTTACCCCCATCCTGCCGTCAATGTCCTCCACATACAATTGTAAACTGAAGGCCATAAGTTGCTTCTACAAAATCTTTTCGTACGTTTTTGGTCTTTATAGACTGTGATAATCAGTAAAAAAAGGTAATAAAATAAAACGGAACGGTTTTATTTCCCCCAAAAAACTCTAATATTTCAGTACTGTACATCAGCCTATCGGCCTTCTGGGATAATTATTTCAAGCCGCAGTAACTTCATTGTGGAAACCCACGTAGCAACAACGTTCCTTACTGGCCTACAACTCCCATCTGTGAGACATCACGCCTTCCTTCGTTACTGTAGCGTCACGCCGTATGAATGGCCTGTATGCCAAATACACTAACAATCATAATAATAATCATTACTTGCTTCAACGAACAAAAAATAACAACACTTAACCAGTTCTGCCTTCTCCTAGTCTCATGACCGGGGCCTTGATCCCTGTTAAACAAATACCGTTGTGTCTGTTGCCGCTACGGTTTTACAGGTGATAGTTGGGTTGCAACAGTCGCACTGAAAACAAAAATCTCTCTGCCCCGTCCATTACGCCTGCCTCTCACAGCACGCAGCGACGCACCGAAATGTGTCACATTTTACAATGAGAAAATGGGGAAATATGGCAGAGTTTCTGCTTTCTGGCTGTTTCACAATGAGGAAGTTCTAAGCCGTAGAACACGACTGACTGTCTGTCTGCTGGTACTGCTCGTGCGTAAACATTTCCAGCGTTTCTGGATGTTTCGGGTCAAAATGAAAATTGAGCGGCGTGGTACGAGTTAAAACGAGCTTTTTCAGCTCCTGGTGCGGACATTTACACCACACTCCAGGCCACAACACACCGATTCACTCACCAACCCCACTCACTCACCCACCAATCCACTAATTCACCAAATAACGCCATGACCCACTCACTCACCCACCAACCAAAGCATTCACTGAATCACCCACTCACTCATCCACTGGCCCACTCGTCCACCCAAAAACGTACCAAACTCACCAACACGTGACTTCTCTTCATGCTTTACTCGCACTGTTCCACTTTGGAATTCCCTCCTCCCATTATAATCAGTCTCTTCTCTCCCAAGCTTTTACAGTACTCATCAGAATAAAATATGCCCCCTAAATGTGTCTGGTGTCCATAACGTTATATACAGGGGATACACACACAGATACACTCAGAAACGGATACTCATATACACGTGGATACCCACAAACACACCCAGACACACAGACCCACAGCTGTACAGACTGTTGGCAAGTGCTGTAAGCGAGCACCTATTAAGTTCGGTTGTGAGCGAGAATCGTACTCAGGTTGCAGTGCACTTTCCACTTGGCTACAGCTCCCCATAGACAAAGATCCCCTGCATAGCCTTCACAGACTGTTGGGGCAAGTGCTGTTAGCGAGCACCTATGAAGGCCGGAAATGGTACACGCGGGGTGTGCGGCCAGCACCACGCCCGACCGCCTTTGTCTTCCCAGGCACGATGTTTACACATCGCATCCAGGAACACATTTGAGGCTGAGTTGATCTAGGGGAGGCGCAGGACTGGTTCGGATTGTCACTGGTGTTGTAGCCGTGAGCGGGAATCGAACTGAGGTCGCCGGGTTCGTAGTGCAGTCCACGTCGACACAAAGGGCACAACAACCTCACACATCCCCACACACACAGACACACACACAACCAGACACACTAACACCGCATCTGTTCCGCTGCGTGATCTTGCCAACATCTGCTACTGTGGGCGGTGTCACAGAGGTGGGGGTGTGGGGGGATGTGGGGTGGGAGGGTCGGAAATGGGGGGTGGGAGGGTAGGAAATAGGGGGGGGGTAGTATAGAAGGATCGGGAGGGAGCGAGTCGATAATGGAGTGATGCATCTGTTCTAGAGGAGTACCTGGTGCGGTGTGCAGTAAACATCCGACACGAGGGGGACAAAGGCGACCGGGCGTGGTGCTGGCCACCGACCGCCCGGTGTGCCGTGTCGGCCTTCATAGGTGCTTTTCGCGAACAGCACTTGCCCCAACAGTCTGTTAAGGCTATACGGGCGGTCTTTGTTGTGTATGCATGCATGTGTGAATGTCAATGAGTCGGGGATGGAATTTGTATGCGCGGGTGTGAATGTGTGTGGGTGTGAATGTCATTGTGTGAGTGTATACGAGTGTGTAAATGTGCGTATTTGTCCCAATAGTGTGTTAAGGGGGATCTATTTCTCTGTGTATGAACTTACATGCGTCTCAATGCGCATGCATTTGTGTATAAATACAGTATGTGTGTACGTGTGTATGCGAATATCTGCATGTCAATGTATGTGTTTGTGTAAATTGTATACAGTATGCGTGCGTATGCGTGTCAATGCGAGTCAGCCCTTGCCCCAACACTCTGTTAAAGGCTATTACGGAGGATCTTTGTCTGCATCTTTGTATTTTGTCTGCGCCACAGTCGCGGCCCAGACCCATGCATCATCACTCGCCGCACAACACATCAACACAATCCATCAACAACAACAACAGCCTCCGCCATTCGCCACTAAGTTGCAGTGACGTCACCACGGCGCTCGTGCCATGCCCAGCGCACCATTGAGGCCACGTGAAGTGTCGAGGGAGTAACCTCCTGCCATACATCCATCACCATCATCACCAAAACAATCACCACAGCCGCGACAACCATCATCGGCACCACCTTGGCCAGAATCACCATCACATCCCGCTACCATCACACCACAGCCAACCCCAAATTAACCACCATCACCAATCAGCATTGCCGCTACAACAAACGCTTCCAAATCACATCACCATCATGGCCACAATTGCCATCATAACACTACCACAATCAACACACCGTCGCCAGCGCCAGCTTCATCACAATCACCATCCTCATTACGATGACACAGTATTGATACCATAATTGCATTCGCTACTAATACAACCACCACCACGATTACAACCAATATCACCATCACCTTAAGTACGAGCATAACACGGTGGAGATGGTGAAAGTTGTGGGATCGATCACATACACGAATGTTGCGAAACTCCACGGTGGGTGTCGATAAAGTGCCAATACACTGCCTCTGCCAGGAGACGGCGGTACAGCAAAAAAATGTGAACCCCACTTGTCCCATATGTTTGGGACAGAGTTGGTCCATCGCTCACACCTCGTGAGTTTCCTCCGGGTGCTTCGATTGCCCGCCCCCCCCCACATGTATAAACAAACACTCATTAATTGGCCGAACAACCCTTAAAATCGAGGACCGCAGAGCTCGGGGAATTGTTGGTGCCGGGTCACTGCCTGGCTGCTGCCTCCCTGCGAGTCTGTGGCTCCTCCTCGCGTCTCTCTACGATAGTGAGCAGATACTGCGTGACATCATCAAAGCCACGATCAAATCCATCACTAGTAACAATACAACAATCACCACTTTGTTATCATACCACTACCATTATCTTAAATCACAATCATAATTGTTATAACAATCACCACCATCATATAACCACCTTGTTATCATATCACGGTCACCAACAACCACCATGACTGTTACAACCACAACAATCACCACCACCACCTTCAGAGAGCCGCACAACCCACGTACCCGCCTATTTGTCCCCGACATCTCCACCCCCCCGCGATACAGATATAATGTAATTGCCTCTGCGTGCCCCGCGGGATTGAAAGGCGCGTGGGGGGTGTTCTACGCGAACATCACGTGCGCGTGTTCGACTATGGGGGAGCGAGCGGTGGGGCACCGGTTAGCGCCACTCCGCTGGGGACCCGGCGACCCGAGTTCCACTCCCCCGCTCATGGCCACCAACATCGGTGACGAAAATATATGAACCGGTCCTGGTGGGGCTACCCCTAGGTCGACTCGGTCTCTAAACGAGTACCTGGTGCGGTGTACAAACCCTATCGGCATCGGGAAGGAAAAACAAAAGCGCCGTCCATGGTGGTGGTCACACCACCCATTCCGTGAGCGATGTCAGCCTCAATAGGTGGTTGCTATCTGTCGGCACGAGACCGAAGTGTTTAGTAAAGTTTATACCTGTACCGTAGATGTTGTTTTGGGGAGAGGTAGTGGAGTGTGCTTCATGCACCGCGCTACGAACTCGGCAACCCGAGTTCGAATCCAGCTCACGACCAACGAACGGCGGCGACAAATGGCTGAACCGGTGCGGCAGGTGATGATTGTTGTGTAGGTATTATCGATAGTGGTTGATTTGCTGGTAATTAAGGTAGGGAGAGGAGTGGGTGGAAGGGGGGGGTAGTTGTGGAGGGATGGAGATGGGGTTCGAGGTGGGAGGGCAGAGTGGTGAGTGTAGGTGGAGGACCTCGAGGGAGGGGAGTGGAGGGGGAGATGGGTGGGTTCAAGGGAGGGATATGCGTGGGGGTAGGCGTGGGAGGGGAGAGAGAGGTTGCAATAGAGGTGGTGGAGAGGGAGAGGGGAGGGGTACGTGGCAGGAGAGGAGGGGTAGGAGGGAAGGGAGGTGGGAGTAGTAGACGTGGGTCCCGATTATGAATTCAACACGAGCCTCAGTCGTGGCCGCAAATAAAAAGCGTTTCCCGGGACACAATCCCCTCCCACCTCCCCTCCATCACCGGTTCGTTTAGAGAGGGTGTGTTCATAGATGCTCGCAAACAGCACTTGCCCCAACAGTGTTCTAAAGCTACACGTCGGATCTTTACTGTGTGTCTGTGCGTGAGCGGCAGTGTAGCGATCAGCGCGCTGCGCTACAAACCCGGAAACCGGAGTTTGATTCCCGCTCACGGCCAACACCAGTGACGATTAGGTCGACTCGGCCTCAAATAACTACATCACCCATTGGTGAGACAAAGGCGGCCGAGTGTGGTATTGGCCACCCCCCCCCGTCGTGTGTCGTGCCGGGCTTCATGTGTTCACTAAATAGCACTTCCCCAAACAGTCTGTTTATGGCACCAAAAGGGAATCTTTGTGGGGTTTTTTTGTGCCTCGAACTATCTGGGTTCATAGCGCAGTCAGTGCGAAAACCACCGCTTCATCATAACACATGTATGTTCTGTATGTGTATTATATTTTTATGTGTACGCGTTTAAGGACGTGTCACGAGTTCTTAAACTTGGATTCAAACTCCAAGGTTCAATTAGGGACCATTAAATAGGGAGGAGTTTTATGGCATAATATGGTACAAAGACAAAGTTCCCCCGTGTAGCCTTAACAGGCTGTTGAGGAAAGTGCTGTTAGCGAGCACTTATGAATGCCAGCACGGCACACGAGTGGGTAGGCGGCCAACTCCGACGCACGACCGCCTTTGTCTCCCCAGTGGCGATGCTTACATATTGCACCAGGCACTAATTTAATGCTGAGTCGACCGAGCGGAAATCGAACTCAGGTGACCGGGTTTGTAGTGCGGTGCGCTAACCAGTGCACTACCGCTCCTCCACACATACACAGGCAGACACAGCAACATAGAGTCTGGTTAGTAATTGGATAGGCTACCTTTGAATACCAGGTGTTATAGGCTTGGATTTCCAAATGGCCAGGAGATGACAATGCTGCAAAGATGTATGTGCATGTGTGGTGATGCACATGATGGGTGGTGTTGGATGGTGATGATGGACGGTGATAGGGCTGACGATGGTAATGGGTACTGTTGGAATGTGATAGGGGATGATGGAGGCGATGAATGATGATGTTCATGGATGACGGTTTATGTGTGATGGGTGATGGGTGTTCGTCGTGATGGTTGATGATGTTAATTTGGGTGATGGTAATGGAAGACGGATGATGGTTGATGCTTGATGAGTAACGTTGATGGGGTGATCGGTGATGGATGAGATACGTGATGGAAGGTGGTTGATTGATGGCGCGTGATGGGAGATGGATGATGTTGATGTGTGGATGTTTATGACTGAACCGCATCTAATATTCCGCTCCACCTCTCGCGCCAATTAATCATAAACACGTGCGCGCGATTTCAATTAAGCCAGCCGGGGTGGTGCGAATACGCACTGCGCATGCGCGTCCATCATGATAAACATCGCATATAAATAAATACAATTATAACCACAGTGATATTATTATGCACAGCATTAATATGGGTCCAATGGATACTCATAATATTAGTACTGTTATCTTGTTTCCCGCCTCTTCCGTTGAGTGTGCGTGTGTGAGGATGGTTGTTTTTCACTGATTTACTCGCTCATGCGTTCACCATTTAACTTACTGTAACCATTACTTAACCACGCACGCTTTCGCTCTGTCGGTTATGCCATTATGTTGTAACCCATTCTCTCATGATTCGCTATATATCAAGCTGTCATCGACTCCGACTCATGGACCCCCAACACGCCCTTTGAAACCTCGTTCGCTCACTCAATCTCATTCACTCACGATCCTGCTATTCACTCATTCTCTCATTAACTCTACCGTTCAATTTATATTTCATTCATTCAATGTTTAGTTTCGGTAATCCTTTCAATTGCATTTAATTACTCGTTCCCTCACTGCCTTAAGTACCATTTCCTCCAATGTACATTCAGTCTCAATCTCCCCGTCGTTCATTCATTCAAATGCAATCGTACGCTCTTATTTATTAACTGGATCATGCATAAATGTACATTCACTTGAGCATTTATCCCATCATTCACACATTCATATACACCGTTATTAAATGAACCACTCACTCTATCATCACCCACTCCACCACTCTCTGCATCACTCAATCACTCACTCAATCATGACCCACTCCACACATTCCACCACTCACTCCACCACTCACCCAGGCATCTCCGCTCGATGCACCGCGTCGCCTCGCCTCTTCTCGTCTCTCCCGGACGTGTGAGGCGTCGCTCAGCCACGCAGCCAGACCCGATCCGCCTTCACATCTCCTCCTCTTCTTCCTTCATCGACACACAACGTATCCCTCCATCCCCATCACACTCCCCACGCCTTTCTCTTTGATCTCACGATCTCCACGTCTCGTCCCACGCATCTCTCCCTCCTCCCCCTCTGTGCACGTATCTCTCTCCTCCCCCTCTGTGCACGTATCTCTCTCTCCTCGGCGCGCCTCTCCCCTTTCACGTCCCTCCCGCGCCTCCCCCTCTCTGCGTATCCACCACGTCTCTCGCTCTCTCTTTCTCTCTCCAACCCCCACCCCTCTCGGCACGTCTCTATCTCAGCTGCCACTCTCCACACCTGCCACCCCACAACCCCCGGGCGACCTCGATGTGCGTGAGACGGGCAAGGCGGGAGGGTCGTGCGGAGTCTCACCCACCACCACCCCGTGTTGCGGCTACAGATGACTTGCTCTGGCGGAGCAGACGGGGTCTCCCCAATGATGGGGGATCCTACACGGGGAGGGAGGAGAGGAGGGATGTTGGAGAGGGAGTGGGGAGGTAAGAGAGGTGGAGGGAGGAGAGGGAGGAACGGGGAGAGGGAGGATGGGGGAGAGCCGGAAGAGGGCGAATGGGGAAGGGGAGGGAGAGAGGGCAATGGGGGTGGCGGGGGGATTCCACAACAAGGCGAGGTGGATGGATGCGAGATGAAGGGAGTGAGAGGAGGGGAAGGGGATGTAGAGGTGGAGAGATGGATGGTGGATGAGAGAATGGAGATAAAGAGAGGGGAGGTTGGAGGAGGAAGGTAAGATTGGGGCAAGGTGGGGACAGGGGTTGTGGGTAATGGGTTGAGTGGGAGTACTGTATTAGGGGAAGGCGGGAGGGATTGAGGAGTGATTGGAGAAGGGCTGGTGTTGCCCCGTGCCTAGAGTTCAACTTTGAACCCGTGCCTAGAGTTCAACTCTGAACCCGTGCCTAGAGTTCAACTCTGAACCCGTGCCTAGAGTTCAACTCTTGACCCGTGCCTAGAGTTCAACTCTGAACCCGTGCCTAGAATTCAACTCTTGCTCCGTGCCTAGAGTTCAACTCTGAACCCGTGCCTAGAGTTCAACTCTTGCTCCGTGCCTAGAGTTCAACTCTTGCCCCGTGCCTAGAGTTCAACTCTTGCCCCGTGCCTAGAGTTCAACTCCTGACCCGTGCCTAGAGTTCAACTCTTGCTCCGTGCCTAGAGTTCAACTCTTGCCCCGTGCCTAGAGTTCAACTCTTGACCCGTGCCTAGAGTTCAACTCTTGCTCCGTGCCTAGAGTTCAACTCTTGACCCGTGCCTAGAGTTCAACTCTTGCTCCGTGCCTAGAGTTCAACTCCTGACCCGTGCCTAGAGTTCAACTCTTTCTCCGTGCCTAGAGTTCAACTCTTGACCCGTGTCTAGAGTTTAACTCTTGCTCCGTGCCTAGAGTTCAACTCTTGCTCCGTGCTTAGAGTTCAACTCTTGCCCCGTGCCTAGAGTTCAACTCTTGCTCCGTGCCTAGAGTTCAACTCTTGACCCGTGCCTAGAGTTCAACTCTTGCTCCGTGCCTAGAGTTCAACTCTTGCTCCGTGCCTAGAGTTCAACTCTTGACCCGTGCCTAGAGTTCAACTCTTGCCCCGTGCCTAGAGTTCAACTCTTGACCCGTGCCTAGAGTTCAACTCTTGCTCCGTGCCTAGAGTTCAACTCCTAACCCGTGCCTAGAGTTCAACTCTTGCTCCGTGCCTAGAGTTCAACTGTTGCTCCGTGCTTAGAGTTCAACTCTTGCCCCGTGCCTAGAGTTCAACTCTTGACCCGTGCCTAGAGTTCAACTCTTGCTCCGTGCCTAGAGTTCAACTCTTGCTCCGTGCCTAGAGTTCAACTCTGACCCCGTGCCTAGAGTTCAACTCTGAACCCGTGCCTAGAGTTCAACTCTGACCCCGTGCCTAGAGTTCAACTCTTGCCCCGTGCCTAGAGTTCAACTCTTAACCCCGTGCCTAGAGTTCAACTCTGACCCCGTGCCTAGAGTTCAACTCTGAACCCGTGCCTAGAGTTCAACTCTGAACCCGTGCCTAGAGTTCAACTCTCGCCTACGTGCCTAGAGTTCAACTCTGACCCCGTGCCTAGAGTTCAACTCTGAACCCGTGCCTAGAGTTCAACTCTCGCCTACGTGCCTAGAGTTCAACTCTGATCCAGAGGTCTGCGGTCTCCACACCGTCGCCTGCCAGGACCATTCACCTCTAGGAGCCGCCTGGTGGCAGTAGGGGAAGACCTGGTACCGTTCACGGCCAGAGGAATATGGAATTTCCACAATTGCAGAAAAGCACAGCCCCCGTTGCTCATTAAGGCAGGGAGACACTGACCCGCTCCTACGCCTCCCCCCGCCCCTACTGGTGTGGACATGGGAGCATAGAGGTGCAGTGCAACTTTGAATTGTGATGCCGCACTGCCCTCTGCTGCCCATAGCGTAGATATACACATAATGTATATACAGTATAGATATACATTGTGTATATAGCAGTATCTACGTATGCGCGCGTGTGTGTATATATTTAGGGTGGTTATTTCCCAGACCCAATTTATCTGTGTCGCTGTTAGTGAGGGCCTATTAAATACGACACGGTACATGAAGGGGTGGTGTGGCCAGCACCACGCCCGACCGCCTTTGTTTCCTCAGTATTGACAGATATAACTTTATCGATCGCCCGCCGTTCCAATTAATACTCGTGATCTTGTTCAAGAAGGGACATTTTTAAACTCTTTAAAGGCTCGCTTGTTGTATACGTATCCGCCACAATTGAGCCTGAATGTAAAATTAGCAAATCTTTTAACAAGTAATTTCGATAAATCGAAAAAAATCGGTTGTTGCACTCAAGATAAATGAAGTTTAGGAATCGATAAATTCTATATTTGAAGCTTTCGTGACTGCAAGGATTCATACTCTTAGGTTTTTTCGGTAAAATCACGTAGGTAATTTTTTATAATAATAAAATAAAATAATAAATGAAAATAAATAAATTTAGTAAAATTACTCAAATTACTGGAGCAGTTACACCTGATGACGGAGGCTTGTGTTGCTTCCGAAACGTCGTGATTTAATTTAGTTATTTTAATTGATTATTTTAATTATTATTTTTAAAAAATACCTACGTGACTTTACCGAAAAAACCTAAGAATATGAATCGATAAATGTCGATAACTCAATGTCCCGGTGGCGATGTTACACACCGCACCACCAATAGTACAGTACTTCATTTAAGGCTGAGTCGACCGAGAGGAGGTCCGGTTCAGATGTCACTCGCCACTGATGTTGACCGTGGCCCGGATTCGAACCTAGTTAAAGCAACTTTATTGCTATTATTATTGCTATTTTGGTTATGCTTCTTTGCCGAGGAAAGTCTCTCAGAGTGTCGATGATTGTGATATTTCGGGTGGTCCAGGTGTCTTGTGACAACCCCAATTTAATTCTGTACAACTTTTATTATTTTAAAGTTCGATTTATTTAAAAATATAAATTAATATACAAAGCAAGAAACATATTGGGGGCCCGTTAATTAATAGGGGGGGGGTCACAAGACATTTGGACCGTGAGACCGTCACACAGTGGCACAACTCTTGCCAACGATGTCACGGGGTCTTTAACGTCCACGGGGCCGTCGTGTTACTGTGATCAATACACCCGCGGTGTTACCGTAGAGATTTAATCAATTAGCATCGATTAAGCTCACCGATACACGCATTAAAGTGTATGGGAATTGCTATTTTCTGATTTTTTTAAATGAATTAATAAGGAGGGGGGGTCATTGCCCGAAACGTCGCCTATTACCGATTTAATGTTTAGCGGTTTAAGACCACAAACGTTGTTATTGACGGGCGTTGATTTTCTTTAGATTTGTAACAAATTCACGGCCACTGGAGTTCGCTTACGTTTACCCAACAATCTTGTAAACAAATATAAATATAATCGATTGTTGAGATATAATCCACTGCTGGTTAATTTGTCCCGCTCGTCAACAGCCATGCGGTGAGAGTGGCCACCAGGGGGACCACGGAGTGGCCGTAACAACTCTTGAGGGATTCGTTTCTTTCGTGAGGTAAACAACTACAGAGGATATTAAAAAAAAACCCCACGATTATCACGAACGGTGAACACGGGATTTTGTTGTTGTTGACAATCGCTGAATTCTGACGTGAGGAGCCACCTGAAATAACAGGCGGGAATTACTTCCCGTGTCGCGTCGCACGAGCAATGTGGGTAATACAATTTACATATTTATCATAACAAGAATTTAAAGATGTACATTTTCCCTCTAGAGTGTCCTTTTCCCTCAGAAAAAGTAAACTTACCTATACTTAATTTATATACTTAATTTACCTGTTAATCGTCTTCGAGTCTATTGCAAGCGGGAACATTGAACATTAAATGGAGCGCGAGCGCGGGTCCTAGGGGTGGGGCTAAGCGCGTGTTGGGAGGGGGGGAGCTCCAATCAGAACGCGAGCAGCGCGTGATCGGGCGGCGCTGACCAATGGGAGACGCTCACGAGGCGCGTGATAGGCGGGTGCCATCCAATCGGCGTGCATCAGGAAGTTTCAGTGGGGGTTGACGGATGTGGAAAAGCGCGGGAAATTCGAGGCCCCACGTGTTGCTGCTGCTGCTCCAAGCACGCGGATTTGGTAATTGTTATATTTGCTGTTTTCGGTTTTTTACGTGAGATTTCGTTTATATTTGAACCTAAATTTATTTACGCGTCGCCTTTAAAATATATTTGTGCACTTATTAAGCTTGTGATCAAGCGAATGAGACGAATGGTAAAGTCCGAACCACGTTTGTAATAATTTTAAATACACGCGGAATATATTGACGCAGTCTGGAGAGCCCTTCATCCAGCAGTGGACTGACCATGAATGATCACGGTAAGAGAAATAGTGGCAACGAATTGATCATTGGTTAGTGCACTGCGCTCTAAAAATTATGAAGCCGGTGAAGTATGGTCAAACAAACCCATGACCGACACGGAATTGAGGAGGCCTACAACCAGTAGTGGAGTAAAAAAAATGCGATATAAATATTGTGATGAAGTGGCGTTGGGATTTTAAAAGTTAAAATGTATACGTTATTAGGAGATTTTACCACATGTGGTTGGTGTTCGTGATGCGAAGTTGAACTGTGAATTGGTGTCACGGCCCAGCTCGTTAGCTGCTTGTTGTATAGGTTTACGGTTCTAATCCAGCGGCCGCCCCGATTAATATTGCAGGTATATTAACCGCTAAAATACTGTGCTGTGTGGACGGTGCAGATCTCGTAACGTTATTCGCAAGCGTAGGCCGTTGTGTGCTGTCATCATGGTCCAAATTTGAACGAATTAAACGGCAAAAAAACCCCACAATTACTAAATTTATACTTTACATAGCAGCATTATTCACCCCCATACTGCGAAAACCTGGCAGGATCATCTCCGAAAATAACTCCTGACAATCGGTGAGACTTTCGTGGGTAAACAAGGGGAGACGGTGGGGGGGGTAAAGGATTGCAAACACAATTTGAACACCAGTATAAGTTTATGTGATGGTGTATCATGGTTGTTTACAGACTCTTAGCTTAACAAGATTGGCTATTATCACCTGCGTGAGCCCCAACGCGACACACATCAACAACAACAACAAACTTGAACTTGAACAATAATAAGTAAAGTTACAAGTATTGGATAAATACCGTTACAATTCGATGCATAAAATCACGTTGTTTCCTCTGCGCAATATAATCTAAACAACGGAACCCAATTATAGCTGTCAGTATAAAATTATACATATGTGGTTTGTATATATAATCTGTAATACGTATAAAAACACGTAACATTTAACATTTGTTTTCAGTCCTCGACATTTCAATAAATACTGGCCACGTTCCCAAGAGGAAGGTGATACATTATGATGTAGAGACCCTGGTATTGGTTTCCTAATCACGGTAGCTGAGCATAGGCCCAAAACGCCAAGTGGCCCGCGACAAGCAGCACTGTTAAAAGTGTAATAGATACGAGTTGTTATTAATACGTTACTTTCTTAAATGGAGAGAAGTTGGAAGAACTTTAGGAAACGGAGACGATGATGATGATGAGTGGAGCAGTGCGAGAGAAGAAGCAGAAAGAGAATTGAGGTGACCTGCAGTCTGGTGAGTGGGTGGGTGAATTGGTGGGTGGGTGAATTAGTGAGTAGATGGGTGGGTGAATTAGTAAGTAGGTGGATGGTGGATTTAGTGAGGTGGGTGGGTGAATTAGTGAGTGGGTGAATTAGTGAGTAGGTGGGTGAATTGGTGAGTGGGTGAATTAATGAGTAGGTGGGTGGGTGATTTAATGAGTAGGTGGGTGGGTGATTTAGTGAGTAGGTGGGTGAATTAGTGAGTAGGTGGGTGAATTAGTGAGTAGGTGGGTGATTTAGTGAGTGGGTGAATTAGTGAGTAGGTGGGTGGGTGAATTAGTGAGTAGGTGGGTGAATTCGTGAGTGGGTGTGTTGTGACCTGCATTGTGGAATGAGACAAAACGGTGTCTGGTAGAACTGAGTCCCCAACATGAGTGGTGGAATTAACGAGTGAAGTTCACGGGAGACACTAATCATGGTGGCAGCGCTATAAGAGTGATAAGGAGGCGAATGACTGCCCCCTCATCGCTCTTTATCGGTGAGTGTTGGATCATCAATTACCCAGACTGCTGCTTCACGTTGAATTCTACCAAGGTATCCGTGATGTGGCAAACGTCAACACCCGTCCCATTCTTATACATACTGCTCGTTGTGTGTTTTACAACACAAGTTAACACACAATTCGTAACACGCGTGAACACACCATTTTCAGTTAAGTGGGTAACATTGTACAATGTCCACAATTTCCTGTCCCCCCCCCCCCCCATTATTTTATAGGCGAAACGTTTGAGAATAAATGACAAGTGGCGTAAAGTGATCGAATACGGTACAGTATTAAAATGGGGTGGCGCAGTGGTTAGCACGCCGTGCTATGAACCCAGCAGAACGGGGCTTGATTCCCGGCCAAGGCTAAGTGGCGAGTGACTTTACCAACCTGTGTTGACCAGCGTGGTGAACTACGGTCACACAACTCGTACAACCGACCCCCAGTGGGCAGGTATTCGTCCAGCAGTGGATCGATCAAGGGCCGTACATTATTAACAGACATAGCCTATTTATGTTCCTTTTAAGGCCACGGTATTGTTGTTGAATGTGTTATAGTTTTTTTTTGTTAATTTAATAACATCAGTTATTAAGGTTATGATATGCGCACCACGTGCACAAGTGAATTTACAAACATAACCAGCCGCAGGTAAACTAAACACGAGCTTTGACAAGTCAGGGGGCAACAGGCAATTGCGGACACCCGGTACAATACTATACATTGCTCTTGTCTTGACGTAATGAGGCATATTTGTATTATTTGGATAATTCTGTTGTAATTTGGTGAAGTACGGTCAAGCAAACCCCCACGACTTACACGGCATTGCCGAGGCCTACGTTGTAATTTGAGGAAACCTGAGTGTGCCTCAAAATAAAAAAAAACCCTCGCAAACTACAGCAGCCTGTCGTGATCCTACTTGCTGTACTGTCTCCAACAACAGGCACCATCTCTGTCTTGCTGATGGAGTGGCTCACACAGACTCCCATCTCTAAGTGGTCCACCAACACCCACGACACTTTCTGAAGTGAAGGTGTCTGCCACCTTTGTCTTTCTTGGAAAATAACATTGAAAGCAATGGGTATTTCCCCCGAATATTATCCTGATTGTTGCTATCGAGACTCGTTCGTAAATCTTGCAGACCAGCACATCCCTTCGTGTTCGAAAGCGGCCCGAGGAAGCGGATATCACAAGGCCACCTCTGAGATCCCTTCAACTGGCTGCAATTTCCCACCTGCCCTGCCACCGAGGGTAATATGCATGTCATAACGGTCAAAGCAATGTTTTGGCTTTGCAGCAGCTTGCGTTTAGCCAAATCGAAGTTTTAGATCCAAAGTCAATGTATTGGGGATTATTATTTTTTTGTTTTAAAATCCATCAATTCGCTACAATGGAGAAACCGGTTTTATCACGGGTGGCTGCACCCTAGAGTCGAACCCAAGTTTCCCAGCGGTGCGGGTTCAGCCTTTCTGACATCTTTGAGCCACTGGGCCACCTCCTCTCGTCTTGAGGAGTATTGTGAACGAAGGAAGCGTTATTTATTCTTTTTGTTGATCTCGCAGGTTGCGTTGGGGTCGTTATTATGCATAGATATATTTCTGTAATTAACGTGCTTTGCTCCCATACCCAGTTTAACGCCCCAGTTTACCAGCCTTACCCGGATAATAATCGGCGAGATATTAAAAGTCTTAAAAGAGATTTTATGCTCAAATCAGCAGAGAGGCGTCGGTCCTTATCTCCCATTTTACAGCCCTGCAGAGTCAGAGCCAGAGGTGGAGATGTCTCATTCCTTCGGCAGGGGGAGTCCATCCATAGGACAACCGCTATTGATTTCCCTGTAAATTTCTCATTTTATTGACCACCGGAGAGAGTAGGATGATGGGCTGATTCAACCCCCAACCACGATGTGAACTCGGAACATTTCGACTGCAGGACCACTCGTTTTGCTACTGAGCCACCTGGGCCAGTTAGTGCGAAGTTAATCCCCGTATATAGCATGTTGTGTATTCACACATACAAAATAAGTGTGTATAGACATACATGTGTCACGTGTATGTGTGAGCACATACATTAACACAAAGGTACAATATAAGTTTGTGTGCAAGTGCATGCACGCTTACATAATACTGTACACAGTAACACCTATGCATCTTCTATACGTGTTTGTATATGTGCGTGTGAACGTACATATATATATACACGCATATGACATGGGATGTCATATGGACTGCTACGAGCTGGATCAGAAACATGGACCCTGACAATTAACAAGGAGTAAAAGTTGAACAAAAATGTGCAAAGAAGCGTGGAGAGGGGGGGGACCATGCTTGTTAACATACGGAAGTAGGAAGAGGAACGTGTCGCTTAGGACAATGCAGGGTGGAGACCTCGTGTTGTCTTGGTTGGGCAGGACACATCATCGCTACAAAGGATGCTAGCCGATGGACAAGACTGGTGATGGAATGGCAGCTAAAGGAGAAGAAGAGGACTCACATCGTGGAGGTGGAGCGATGAAATTGACTCGTGTGATGGAGCACTCGCCCCAACAGCCCATTAAAAAATGCGAGTCTCGCGGTTGACGATTGCTATGTGTAGTCCCATTGAGGATAATTTGAGGTGTCATTTTCTCAATTGCCAAATACGGGGGATCGTCTGTCTTTGTTGATCACGAGTGAGTGAAGAGTGGCGATGGAATATCTGCAGTGGTCGTCTGCTCAGGCGCGCTCCCTCCTTTGGGCTGCCACTCCGTTACCAGTCTCAGCCATCGGTCATTGTCGTCATCATCCTGTTAAGCCACGACGTCTCCTGCCCAAGCTGACGCTTTTCTTACCTGTCAAGGTTAATGTCACCGATTTGTGTTCTCTTCTATTCCATGCGTGTTCCTCTTCCTGTCTATCTGTGTGATTATGCGAGGGTAAGAGTACACATACACATGTACGGTGTGTAGTGTCGTATAAATCTTGCGTCGAATAAAAAGACTGCTATTAAGTTAAAAACGCGAATGCATAATTAATTGAACACAAGCGGTGTTCTGGGTTTCACCAGTCTGTAGTTTGCCAGATGTAAACCTAAAATAGTAGTCCACATGGGTACGGGATGATGACGATGATGATGACGCTTATGTTGATGTTAAAATAGCGTCATTGAAGTGTGGCGTATATTTGTTGAGCGTCCTGAGATAAGGTCACGTTTAAATATTTTAGAAAATCCAAATTGTGTGTTTTGTGATACCGTTCATGGTGACAATTGCGATGATGGCTGGTGGTAGTGATGGTGATGTTCTTACAATAATGGCGTTGATGATTATCGTGATGATCGCTTCAAGGTGAACTCAAGAGACCAGGATGAGTCATGTGCAAGAGTCACCTGGGGCATTAGTCTGCTGCCAATAGGTGGTGGTGATTGCTGCTATGTATAGTCCTAATTGAGCCTAATGTGGTGTAATTTTCGAATTTGCCAAATTTCGACCCCTGACGCCGGCACATAATGGCCTACTTGTGCGAGTGACATCACGGGGAATCCGTAACGGCCACAGCGAAGCAGACAGCGCGTGGTATAATTGCGGTTATTGCGCACCGCAGTAATAACCAGGGAGGCCGCTGGATTTGAACCGTGAACGATTGCAACAAGCAGTGCACATGCTACTGCTAGGCGATGTAGCCGTCCAATGACAGACATGATGTGGTGATGATGATGATGTTGATAATTATGATTACAATGTTGGTGATCGTTACGTCGCTAACAGTGGTAAGGATTTTACTGATGACATGCTATAATAATAGCCATGCCCATTTTCCATGAAATCCAGAGTCGAGAGACACTTTCTGGAGGGTTCTGCTACGTTGGGACGTTTGGCCAATACCATGAAGGAGCGTTGTTCGTGTGAAGCAAGGACATAATGCTCAAAGCTCCGTACAGATAGATTCATGCCATCTCGCAGCCCAAGCCTGGAACACCTGGTTATCCTAGTCAGTCTCCCATCAAAGTAATAACAAGGCACAACCCTGCTTAGCTTCCGAGATCAGACACAAACGAGGTGATTTGTTCATAGGCGACATTACCGCGTTATACACTGAACTCGTGATGACATTGCTGACCCTGAAGATTGCGATTGCGTTCATGTGATGACGCTGCTAATGACTTGTATGTATTTACGTTAAACTTCTTTCGCAACGTACGTAGCCAACCGGGCTAATTGGAGGTGCAAATGACAAGGAAAGTCATATAACGTCGCTCCCAACGATGATGATGATGAAGACGACGATAATCGTGCTGCTACGGCGGCCCAGTGACAAGTGCACCGTGGCCACAAACCCGGTGATCGAGTTCAGTTTTTTTCTGCCCACCGCTAACATCGTCCACCAACGTGGGCCCCCCGTGACGTGCGGTCGATCGGCTGAAAAGCTTCCGTCGGACAATCCTTACGTAACCCACGCGGCTTGGAGGGGGGGGGGGGGGGGAGGCCTTCGTCCAGCAGTGGATTGACAAAGGGGCTGTACAATTAAATTTAAGCAAGGGTGGCGGCAACGACCGAAGGCAGCGCGCTGCTCACGTGCCCACCAGCACCTGCATGATCTGGTCTAGCTCGTTAAGGTCTTGCTTGCCAGACGCCGCCGCCGCTCCCACACCGCCCCCGTCCCCCATTGTCCCTTCTGCCGGCGCTGCCACCGCCACTGCGGGCTTGGCGCAGTCGCCGCCTCCCTGCAGGTGCAGCGCGGCCGCAGCCGGCGAGAACGGGTCAAAGTCGTACATGGACGTGTCGATGTCCGAGAAGGCTCCATCCAGCGAGAGGTCGCACAGGAAGCCCGACGGTTCCGTCACCATCGCTGCGGCCGCAGCAGCCATCAGCTCGACGCCAGACAGCCGAGCGGCGCCACCGACGCCGCTGTCGTGAGGCCGATGCCCCTCGGCCCAGGCGGTGGCCGTCGGCGCAACCCGAGGGCCCCAAGCGGCGGCTGGCAGCAGCGCGGTGAGACACGGGCCTGGCGGCGAAGAGGAGGCAAGGACATTGCCGGTGCTTTCGCCGGCACAGTCGGGATTCGCCGGAGTGGCACGGCAACTGCCGTCCGCGAAGTCCAAGAGTGGCGCCGTCACGCCGAACCCTCCCAGGGCCTCGCCGCTCGCCTCCAGCACGGACGACGGCGTTAGCGGTGGCGTGAGCGAGCGGAACGGTAGCGGCTCCAGCTCCGGATCGGGGTGAGCCGCCCGGTCCGATCGTTGGTCCTCGGGGTCGTCGTCGACGCCGCAACCCGGCTCGGCATGCACGACCCGCAGCGTGTTGGCGATGAGCACGGAGCGGCGCAGGCAGGGCTCGGCGGCCTGGCGACACGCACGCAACTTCCCCAGAGAGAGCGCCAGCACCGAGGCTCGGAGCGCGATGCGCTCACTCGCGCCATGGTCGCTCGCGCCGTCCCACCAAGGCGCCAGAATTGGCGCCATCTTTGCAGTCACGGCGTCGTCCTCAAATTCCGGCAGGTCCGGAAGGGCCCGGGGGTCTGGTGCGTCGAACGGGCACCACTCCCGGTCGATGCCGTTTGACTCGGAGCGCCGGCGACATTTGTCGATGGGGCCCCCGTCGTCGGCGTCGTCCTCCTCTTCCTGTTCGTCATCGTGGCGGCACAGCTTGCGCTTGAAGGCCCGGCCGCAAGGCATCAAGGGGTGAACGGACGACTGTGGGAGGAGATGGTGGGGGACATGACGAACACTGTTAAGTAAAAATTAAACAATAATTTCTCCCGTACACCCCCCCCCCCACTCCATTGTATCACAGTTGTGCTATCGGCAGAATGACAAAGAATTCAGTTGGCACCCGCGCACGGCAGTGAAACTCTTCGTGCTGAAGAAATAGCCTGTGGAGGTGGATACTACAGAACTAGTCTCTGATAACCCTCTCGAGTGACCACTCCTGCTCACATTAGGGGGCAGCGCTTCTGGCTGTGGCATAGAGGACAAGTGGCTTTCTCATCCTTTACACAGTAGAAGTAGAGGACGCAATTTCCTACACGCTGCTATTGTTGCATGTCAAATGGTGATTTTAATCTTCACAGCTGGAAGAGTAAAACCGAATTTAACGCAATGTTTAGTGTAGTTGATGATTGGACCAAGACCATCAGCGTGCTACACTTGTGAACCACGGTAGAAACACTGTGGTTGCACGGCTAAAATCCGGATTCGAGCCCAGCATCTCAACGGAGCAAGTTTAGTGTCTCGGACCGCTGAGCCTCCCGGCCTCCTCCTCTTTGTATTTTTTCACGCATCATAATACTGACCTAAAGTCGTCAAATTGTGACTTAATAATAATCCAAATCGTCGTTTAATCATCAAATATCTAAGAGAGTCGAATCGTTACAATCGTACAAGATAACTTCCATCTGTGCGGCAATAAGCTGTGGTGCTCAGTCGAGGCAGTATAGCAAGCAGGAAGGATGCCGACCTAATCCATGTGCGCATTTTGCGTCAATCCAGCCACGCAGATGCATAAACCTACTTGCTGTACTGCCACCAATGAGCCGGCCGGCCGAAAACCTCGCGTCGAAGTCTGGGTAAGGTGTCTCGGAAGCGCAGGGTGAAATCTGACTTGAGAAGAGAGAAAGAGGGAGACTATTTTCAAAAAGCAAGAGAGAAGTCAATTGGTCGTCTACGTGCGGGTATGTGAGCCCCCGGTTCGCGCGGCGATGGAAAGAGTGGGAGCACGAGAGAGCGGGCGGGAGTGAGTGCGGGCGGGTGGGCAGGCGAAGCGGGCCTATGCGCGGGAAAGCCATGTTGGGGTCACGGCAGGGAGAGGCACAGACTGTACACTCTGCTTCAGTGCACTTTCACATGCTGTACCCAATCGGGGTGGGATCTTACAAGGTGTACCCAATGGAATAATACACATTAAATGTGTACTTGAAATTTACTTTAACAAGCTGTACCCAGTCAAGATGAGATTTCACACTAACCCAGTAAGGGGTTAGATTTCATAAATGGTACCCAATAGGGGTTAGATTTCACAAAGGGTACCCAATGGAATAGTCGACACTACACCTTTCCTGCACATATATTTGATGTACCCAGTGGAAGTTTGCTTTTTGAAGGTGTTTGCAATAGAATAGTAGACGCTACACACTGATTAAGCGCACTTTCACATTGTGTCCCCAACGTGGGGTGAGTTTTCACAAGGTGTACCCAAGGAATAGTAAGACTGTCATCTAGGTGCACATTTACAATGAGTATCCAATGAAAGTGAGCTTTCACAAGGCCCCAAAAGTTCAAGCTTCATAAATAGATCACTACATAAATAAATAATATTTGTTAAAAAACACATGAAATGTATTTTCTCGTCGAAATATCAATAAAATGCCAGTTTTCGCGTCTCCTTCGTCAGTCTATGGGTCCTGAGTCAAATCTGTTTCACTCGACCGGTTTATTTTTCTTCTTGTGAAACGAGATGGCTATTGGCAGATCCACTCGAAAACAAGCGGGACACAAACCCATCGAACCACAACAACAAACAGAACAACAACCACGCAAAACAACAACGACAAACTAAAGTCCACAGCACAAAGAAGTCTTCTCCACTTGTTTGGCTGACTCAGCTATAGGAGCAGCAGCAGCAGCCCCTCCCCACGCCCGGGCCCCTGCTCGACAGCCGCGAGTAATGTGCTACAGCTGGCGACGGAAGGAAGTGTGCGGCTGTAGTAGAAGTGGAGCTGGGCTCATAGCCGAGCTGTCCACAGCACGGCTCAGGTGGTGGTGGTGATAGTGGCCAGGGCTGTGGGGTTGTGGCAGCTATGCGACCATTAAAGATATGAGACAATTACGGATGAGAATAGCTATGAGATCACAATAGCTGTGAGATCATGACAGCTAAGATTATAGCGATGAGATCACAACCGCTATGCGATCATAGCGATGGGATCACAATAGCTAAGATCATTACAGATTGATCACAACAGCTAAGATTATAGCGATGAGATCTCAAAAACTGACGTCACAACAGCTATGATAATTACAGAAATGTGAATGTGACAGATATGAGATTGGAACTGCTTAGTTTTTAACAGTTATGAGATTACAGCTGTGAGATTATTTCAGCTTTGAATTATGTGTTATAACGTTACAGCTTTGAGGAAATCATAGCTATGAATGAATTACTGCTACGAATTACAGCTATGAGATTATAACAGCTATAAATAAATTGTGATTATTGATGATGAATTATTGACTATATAGTCCATCTTGAGTCAATCAAACAGAACTAGCAGTCGTGAAGTGTGCTGCTCTGAGTTTCAAGTCTCATTTTCAGGAGAGTCCTGCCCTGCGAAGTTTGGCCACCTTTTTTTGTACCGTATATTTACAAACATAGATTCCGTCATTATCATTGTCAAGAATAATGACCGAGTGGCAGCCAAGCAGTGGAATTTATCCGAGAGGAAGTCCATAAAAGAGAATGAGCGATGAAATCAACTCGCGTGGATCATTACATCGCAGGATCGCAAGAGATGACGCAACCTTGGGGAGGCCTTTATCCAGCACTGGATGGAGCATGGCTGATGATTATTTAAATAACATCACACTCAAAAGTGGTCTGCCAGCTCTAAGCGAGAAATGGGCACAACATTTTCATTGAGTCGGTGATGCTCGAAATTCCACATTATCGTGGCCGGGGCCAGGAAATCCTAATTTTAAGTCTTTTTTGAAGATTGCCTATTTGCCCAAAACGTCACTTATATAGTTTTTATTATTATTTTAAGACTGCAGCATTCTTGACAAATTTGTCCAGCGCTCATTGACACCCATGACTGCCGCCATATCACTGTCATCAGCGGCTATTTTCCATCCACTGCTGGATGAAGGCCGCCCCTGTTACGTGCGGAACGTGTATGCGCGCACGCGCTCATTCACTGGAGGCGGCTAGCCCGGGTGAGCGGTGCATGCGTCACTCATCGGCTGGTCGTCACCGGGCGTTTGAGTCATCGCCCACGGCTACAACGCGGAGAAGTCGAACAGCCGGCCAAGAGAGATGAGCGCTGGAGTGAAGTGTTGGTGAACCGTGAACATCACACACACACATGCAGTATATACACGTACAGCAATGAATTAGCAAATCTATTTGTGCGGATTTTGGTCGCCACCATGTATACAGCACATTTGGTTTTCTTTTCCCGTGGGTTCTCCAGATTCTCTCCCATGCGAAGCCATACTCTCATCACCGATGGAATTCAGGTCCAAACACCACAGAGTTGGAGCAACCCTCCTAAAAAAAAGTCTTGAGACTCAGTGAGGGTGTCCTGGATGAATAATGGGCATTGTTATTTTTGCCGTTTAGGGACTGGGTTCGGTATAGAGGTGAGTGTTAGGATGGGCTTTAGAGACAGGATTTGTGTTAGGATAAAATAGACTAACAGAACACAAAGACTGACATCGGGCCCATTGATTAACATAGAGCTCAGGCTAACATAGGGCCCATAAACTAACAGATTCCATAGGCTGACATAGGTCCCATAGCCTAACATAACCCACAGACTTAAATCGGGCCCATAGACTAACACGGGGCCCAAATACTGACACAGGGGCCACAGTCTAACATAGGGCCCATAGACCAACATTCCATAGACTGAAATAGGCCCCATAGCCTAACATAACCCATATACTTAAATCGGGCCCATAGACTTACATAGGGCCCATAGACTAACATAACCCATAGACTTACATAGGGCCTTAATTCTAGATTTGAAGCTTTCGTGACTGCAAGGAATCATATTCTTAGGTTTTTTCCGGTAAAGTCGCGTAGGTAAAACATCAAAATTAATGAAAATAAAAACAAAAATCACGACGTTTCGGAGGCAACACAAGTCTCCGTCATCAGGTGGGACCGTGCAGCTAATTCGGCTGTGACGGTCCCACCTGATGACGGAGACTTGTGTTGCCTCCGAAACGTCGTGATTTTTGTTTTTATTTTATTTTCATTAATTTTGATGTTTTACCTACGTGACTTTACCGAAAAACCCTAAGAATATTACATAGGGCCCATAGACTAACACAGGGCCCAAATACTGACACAGGGCCCACAGACTAACGCAGTGTTGCGGGTAGGATTGGGTAATGCTTCCCTTGGCCACACGACGTTGGCGTTTACTGGGTTCCAACAACTCAACTCTCCCTGGAACCAACCCCAGCTCTCCCGACTTGTTTTCGGGTCGTACCGCGTGGTTTTTTTGGCACGACGTGAGACGCTTCGCTCTGCGTGCTATGAGCTTCTTCAGGAGCTGCATCAATACCGTTTTCCGGGACATGACACCGAACGGCGACAACGCGATGTCATTCAAACGCATACAGAGAATTGTAGAGCAGCACAAATGCGGAAAAGCGAGCACATTCGGAAACCACGATTGCTATTCAGAGAGACCAGGTCTCTTCTTAGGGACCAGGTCTCCTTTGGGGAGCAGCTGCCAGCCTCGGTGTCAAACCCAATCGCCCCCCCCACCACCCCATTCCGAGCAACTGAGCAAAGAGACGAGCAGATGGGAGAGTGAGCAGACAGCAGAGAGGAGGTCAGCAGAGTCAATACCCAGACAAAGATCTCCCGTGTAGCCTACACAGACTTTTGGGGCAAGTGCTGTTAGCGAGCACCTATTAAGGTGGCAAAGGGGCGTGAGGAGGGGCTGGGGTGTGGTCAGAACTCCCCCCCCGGCCGCCTTTGTCTCCCCGGTGCTGATTTTTACGTGCACCGTGGAGATGGAGCGATTAAATCAGCTGGCTCGTGCACAGGAGCACGATGGATTTTGGCATCGCAGGACCGTGAGGGATGGTGACCACTTGGGGATGCATTCATCCAGCAGTGGATAATAGCAGTGGACGTAGGGCAGTGGGTGTCTTTGAGATATCGTAGCACCCGTTTGACTATTTTAAAATCCAATTGTGTATAAATAAATGTTCGACATTGCGTTGCGTGCTGCATATATCCACAGCTGCGTGGGGTGGTGACGGCACAGTGCTTGGCGCACCACCGTACCAACACGGCCACTGGGAGTGGGACTCCCGGCCACGGCTAACATCAGTGGCGAGCGGTATCTAAAACCGGTCCCAGGCAGCCCCTTCACGCGACCAGCGTGGTGAAGTATGGTCTGACAACCCCAGCGACGGCTTTGGGGGGGGTCTTCATCCAGCAGTGGACTAGCAACGGGCTGCAGATTATAGATTATAATCACATTACATTGTCATTTGCATTTTTTTCATTCATTCGCTGCATCTTCTTCCTCGTGTAAACATGGCTTGGTTATCATTCACAATTGTGGCCCTTAGCCAGTGATAGAAATTCCACATTCGTATGACGGGGCCGCATTTTACCTACATAAACGCCATAATGTATTGCCATTACTTACAACCCTTGGTCCATCCACTGCTGGATAAAGACATTTTGCCATGCCGATCAGGGGGAGGATATTTGACCCTACTTCACTATTCTGGTCGCTGCTGGTTAGTGATGGTGGGGATGGGAAGGGGGGCCCATAACACGTTCTGATCCCACTCGCTACTGATGGGAGCCGTGGTTTATAGCGCTAACTGCTGCACCAGCCCTATATATATGCATACGTACAATATTGTACATTGCGCGATCAGACTTAAAACAATGGCACATCTTTACCGAGGAAATGATCAAGAATCTGTTTTTCAGGAGGGCCCTGCTACATTGGGATGTGTGGGCACTACTTCTCGTCGTGGGCGGGTGTTGAGTGTGACGCGAATGCTGCTAAAAAGCAGACACATGCCTCTCTTAACGGTTACTAGTGGCCAAGTTTAATTTGTCTAACCAGTTGAGAACTCTTAAGACACCAGGTTAGTCTCATTCGCAAGTGACCTTTGCGAGACTGACACTCACGTGGTACAGTACAGTACATACAATAGACAAAGACCACCCGTGTAGCCTGCAACAGGCTTAGGGCAAGTGCTGTTAGCGAGAACCTGTTAAGGAGAGCACGATACACCTGTGAAGGGGGGGGGGGCAGAATCACAACCGGCCGCCTTTGTCTCCCCAGTGCTGATGTTTACACACCACACCGGTTACTCATTTAAGGCCGAGATGTCGTTAGGGCAGGCCCCATAACCGGTTCAGAAAATCATCGATGTTGGTTGTGAATGGTAGAATCGAATTCGTTACACAGTGCAGTGCGAACCACTGCGCCACCACTCCCCCCCCCCTCTCAACACGCAGTACACAACGCTGTGGACACAGCCCAACGTTGCCACGAGTGAGTGGGGGATTACGGAGCACCGCGTGAACCCGAGTACAAGACGTACAAAGAGGAACAGAGAACACCGCTGCACACACACAGCTGTAGGCACACACACACACGACGGTAGACACACGTTAGCGAGCACATACACATTTAAGGCTGAGTCAACCTAAGGGAGGCCCAGGATCGGTGCATATAGTCGCCACTGTTATGAGCAGAAAACGATTATCAGGCCGTCGAGTTCGTAGCGCGGTGCGTTAACCACTGTGCCACCGCTCCCTACAAAGACAAAGATCCCCCGTATAGTCATAACAGACTTTTGGGGCAAGTGCTGTTACCGAGCACCTATTAAGGCCGGCACGGCACACGAGGGGTGGTTTGTCCAGCACTAAGCCAGGCCGCCTTTGTCTCCCAATTTCGCATCAGTTATCGATTTAAAACTGAACCGACCTAGATGGAGGGCCCAAGACCAGTTTAGATGTCGCTCGCCACTGACATTAGCCACGAGGGGCAATCAAACCCAGAGCGCAGGGTGAGGGGGGAGTTCCTAGCGCAGTGCGCTAACCACAGCGCCACCACTCCACCCCATTAAAGGGCCCCAACCAAGGGCGGGCTTGAGGTTCGCGGTTGGCTTCCAGCGGCCGCTCTGGTTAATACTGCGGCTATGACAACCCAAAAAAAATAGGACCCGTGACGTCAGTGGCAAAAGTGGCCCACGGTCCAAATTTAAATATTTACCCGCAAATGACTCAATTGGGATGTAAAGTGCTGAGCAATCATCGTCCTCCTACCGCTACGAAGTTGGTGGGTACCCTCCTGAAAAAAACCCAGTCATGAGAACTCAGTGATGCCCTCCTGGGGGTAAATAAGCATAATTCATATACAAATATATAAACAACCACAAAAAGATAGAGACACAACACCACATACACACAGATGTACACACACGCATAATAACGCTGTAGTCAACTTTTATGCAGCTGCAGTCATACAAACAGCACCCCCTACAAGCTGAAAATTACCAACACCGAAGATTCAAACCACGACAAATGATATAAAAACTTAAATTCTAAGATTAAAATGTAATCAGAATTTGACGCCACAGCAAAAATGATACCACAAAACTCCGAGACAAGACACCCCAGACATACAAAAGTCAAAGATCCCCCGTGTAGCCTTCAAATACTTTTAGGGCAAGTGCTGTTCGCGAGCACCTATGATGGCCAGTACGGGACGAGGGGGGGGCAGCACCACGCCCGGCCTAGTGGCGATGTTTCTACACCGCACCGGCTACTCATTTGAGGCTGAGTCGACCTAGGGGAGGCCCAGGACCTGTTCAGATAATCGTCACCGGTGTTGGCCGTGAGCGGGAATCGAACTCGGTTCGCCGGGTCCGTAGCTACACAGCTCACGAACCTCTCCCCACACAAACACACAGACGTACACAGATACGCAGACACACGTATGTACACATACAACCAACACACACAACTATTCCCCAGTCTGTATGCATGGTAGACACGTACACAGACAAAGGTCCCCCGTGTAGCCTCCACATACTGCCGGGGCAAGTGCTGTTAGAGAGCACCTATGAAGGTCGGCACAGCGCACAAGGAGGTGGTGAGACTCGGCTCACGCCCGGCCACCTTTGTCTCCCCCGGTTGTGATGTTTTCACAGCGCACCAGTTACACAATTAAGGTCGAGTCGACCTAGAGAGGTTCCAGGACACGCTCGGATGTCACTCGCCGCTGATGTCAGACACGGCCGAAGTTCCAACTCGAGTCGCAGTGCAGCGCGCTAACCACTGTGCCACCGCTCCCCACGTTATAGACACAGACACAGATCCCCCGTATAGTCTTGGGAGACTTTTGGGGCAAGTGCTGCTAGCGAGCACCTATTAACACCGGTACGGCAGACACGCGAATATACAAAACCAGCTTTGGTGACGAACTCACCCTTCAAGGCGATGTTGGTCGGACGGATGATGATGTTGTTGGTTTGAAGAAGATGATGATGTCGTATAGTCGGATGGTGGTGACGATGATGTTTGCGGTTGGACGGTCGAGATGGTTATGATGGTTGGTAGTGATGATGTTGTTTGGATGGTGGTGGTGGTGATGATGTTGTTTGGATGGTGGTGGTGGTGATGATGTTGTTTGGATGGTGGTGGTGGTGATGTTCGGTTGGTTGTATGACGGTGATGATGATGAGTCAGTCTGTATCCGAGCACCACAGTAAAACCTTTCCGCCTTTGTCTCTCCTCCCCCGCTCGGCGTGTCTCACGTTTGAATGGCTCTGTTGGTTGGAGTCCTCAGGCAAAGGGAGGGGGGAGGGGGAAGTGAGGGGCGGGGGGGAAGTGAGGGGCGGGGCAGAGCGGGGGGGGAACCGGGAATGAGGGGGCGGGGGTGAAGGAGAACGCCGTGACGTCACAGGTCTCAAGGGACCCTGCGTCACCAGCCGACGTCACTCGCTGGGAGCCTTGCCAGATGAGAGGTTTTTTTTTTACCTTCAAACGTGCACATCGGCGGTGTTAAATCAAAGGTTTTTTTTTGGTCAAACCTTCACCTATTACCTCCAGATTTAAAATGCAGTATACATTCACGGACCGCTTACGCTAATCCACTGCTGGATGAGGACAGCCTCCCCACGTCAGAGGGGAGTTGGTTGACCACCCTTCAGGGTTGATTTTGGCCGTGAACGACCAAATGATTGTTTTTTCTGCACTGCCTCACAAGGCGCAATGCACCTCGTGTCTCCGTGTCTAGAGGAGAGAGAGGGAAAGAAACCCCCTCCTCCCCCCCCTCTCACCTGGCAAGGTGTCCCTTTCATATATATATAGGGGCCATCCATAAATGACGTCACGCGATTTTGGACGATTTTTACCCCCCCCCTCCCTCGTCACGCGGCGTCACAAAAAGTCAGACTCCCCTTCAAATATGACGTCACAAAGCTCTGCCCCCCCCCCCCCAAAACCATATTTCTTTTTGGAAATAAAACATGCTTCATATCGCTTGAAACTATTGTCATTGTAGTGCGTATTTAATGTGGCGCTGCACTCTGATGTTGTAGGAGAAACATTTATTAAAACGTCTATTTAATCAAGTAGAACGTGTTGTCTATTTATATAAAGTTGCGCATTTTGATGTGACGTCACATTTATCACCCCCCCCCCCTCGTCACACATCGTCACAAATGTCTGACCCCCCCCTAGGTGCGTGACGTCATTTATGGACGGCCCCATAGATCAGAATATGTATTGATACCAGAGGAATCCGATGAGCTACAAAGCTGCTTCACAGATGTCCAGTCGGGGCGTGCGACAAATCGTAAAAAAACAGTGCAACAAAGCACGAAAGGAAGTGTAAAGTATTAGGAAGGTAAACAAAATCACTTGAACATATACGAATACAACTAAACAAATGTGTTTTGTATCATACCAGGTAAAGCCCAATGAGGTATTAACTGATTTTATAGAGGCCATCGCCTCCCCCCAGTTCTGTCTAATATCCTATAATCTGAAATGCTTATTTATTTAGAGGGCCATTTATATGAAGGGCCATTGGCCGAAACGTCGCCAATTATACGTTTTTTTTTTATTGTATTAGGCCACGCGGTGTTATTGATTGATATGTTGAGTTTTGTGTTTACTTATCAAGACGTAACACCTTCTGAGCTGACAATGCTTTTCCCACTAAGAGACAAAACAAATACTCATTCAATTCGTCTCCTTCACGGATCTATCCCTCCACATACAAAACAAAGTACAGGCACTTCTCTACTTACGAACGAGTTAGGTTACAGATGACTGTTCTGAAGTCCAACTTTACTCCTGTCGATTCCAAACACGTACGGCATGTAAACACGGGGAATGGCTTTTAAAGTTGTATAATCTCATGTAGATGCCACTGGTTCTTCATGTTCTGCAGATGTAGATGCCACTGGTTCTTCATGTTCTGCAGATGCCACCGGTTCTTCACGTTCTGCAGATGTAGATGTCACTGGTTCTTCATGTTCTGCAGATGTAGATGTCACTGGTTCTCATGTTCTGTAGATGTCACTGGTTCTTCATGTTCTGTAGATGTAGATGCCACTGGTTCTTCACGTTCTGCAGATGTAGATGTCACTGGTTCTTCATGTTCTGTAGATGCCACTGGTTCTTCATGTTCTGCAGATGTAGATGTCACTGGTTCTTCATGTTCTGCAGATGTAGATGTCACTGGTTCTCATGTTCTGTAGATGTAGATGCCACTGGTTCTTCACGTTCTGCAGATGTAGATGTCACTGGTTCTTCATGTTCTGTAGATGCCACTGGTTCTTCATGTTCTGCAGATGTAGATGCCACTGTTTCTTCACGTTCTGCAGATGTAGATGTCACTGGTTCTTCATGTTCTGCAGATGTAGATGTCACTGGTTCTCATGTTCTGTAGATGTAGATGCCACTGGTTCTTCATGTTCTGCAGATGTAGATGTCACTGGTTCTCATGTTCTGTAGATGTAGATGCCACTGGTTCTTCATGTTCTGCAGATGTAGATGCCACTGGTTCTTCATGTTCTGCAGATGCCACCGGTTCTTCACGTTCTGCAGATGTAGATGTCACTGGTTCTTCATGTTCTGCAGATGTAGATGTCACTGGTTCTCATGTTCTGTAGATGTAGATGCCACTGGTTCTTCACGTTCTGCAGATGTAGATGTCACTGGTTCTTCATGTTCTATATATGCCACTGGTTCTTCATGTTCTGCAGATGTAGATGCCACAGGTTCTTCACGTTCTGCAGATGTAGATGTCACTGGTTCTCATGTTCTGTAGATGTAGATGCCACTGGTTCTTCATGTTCTGTAGATGTAGATGTCACTGGTTCTTCACGTTCTGCAGATGTAGATGTCACTGATCTTCATGTTCTGTAGATGCCACTGGTTCTTCGTGTTCTGCAGATGTAGATGCCACCACCTCCATCTATTGCGCGGCGATTGAACTTACGACTCTCGGTCTGAACAGGGAACTGGACATGCGACCTGATTCGCTCGTATCTCTGAAAGTTCGTAAGTCGAGTGTTCGTAATTAGAGGATTTCCCGGTATGGTTTTAAACACATTGCATTTGCTTTGTTCCCACAAAGAGATATGGCTGATGGATGTGTAAATACTCTCTACACGGAGAGACATATATAGGATAAATATGATACAGATAGATATGATGAAAATTATTATTAGATATTATCGACACGACCTGAATTATTATTTAGTATCACCGTATTCTTGATTAAGAAGTCAACCCTCTGTTCAGTCTAGAGGTAAAAAACCTCTGCCCTATCCCCAGCTGGAGCAGGAGCGCTCTCCACCCTCACCAGATGCTAGATTTCCGATTACGACCCTCATAAACCCCCCATTACATTTCATATCACGCATTAGGCCGAGCACGTGGAGGGTCGCGCGCACGTGGCTCCGGCACGCCCGTAGCGCGTTTGCGCTACCAAATCCAATCCCGCGCACCGCGAGGCCCCACCGAGAGCCTCGGCATCGCCTGAGCGCCCTGCGGTCGCAGTCCCCTCGCGGAGCCGCAGAGTCTCGAATCTCCCGGGGGTCACGGAGCCATGGCGACCACGGCCGAGAGGGTGACGGAGATGCGCGAACGAGTCCTCCTCAGCGAACACGGCGTGACCAACGTGAGTCTTTTAGTCGAGGATCAACACCGCGGAATGGTGGACATGTGGTGGTGGTTGGTGGTGGTGATGGTTGTGCTGGACATCCACCACCCTCGTGTACTGTTCAAGTTTCAAGTTTATTTATTTGGTATAGCCCTGTGAGCCATTGGGCTCTTGAATCGGGTGCAACCGCAACAAACAAAAAACAAAAACATGAACAAAAAAACATCTTAAAGTGAATATGTGACTAAGTGCAAACAGAAAATCCAAGAAAAGACAGCAAAATATGTGCCAGCCATCATAGGTGCTCGCTAACACCACTTGCCCAAACATTATGTGAAGGCTTTACAGAGCTATCTCTGTGTTAGTTTAGGTGGTGTACGTGATGGTGGTGGTGAATGAAGTGGTGGTCATGATGATGTAGGAGGTGATGGTGGTGGATGTTGGTGATGGTGGTGGATGTGGGTGATGGTGTGCGTGGTTGGGTAGTGGAAGATGTGGTGCCGTGGTGGTGATGGTGTAGATGGTATTAGTAATGGGGAGGTGGACGATGGTGGTGCATTTTTGTTGTTGTTGGAGGTGGTGGTGGAAGAGGTGAAAGATGTGGTGGAGGTAATGGTGGTAGTGAAAGTTTCTGGTTGGGGCCATTGTGAATGAGATCCCTTGTGATTATCCCCGATTATCTCTTGTGTGTCTATGCTATCTCGTGCTTTATCTCAATTTATCTTTAAATTGTCGTCTCGCACTGATGCTTTCCCGCACATCCGATTAGCAGGGTTGGCTACGTACGGCGTGAAAGAAGTTCAACATACAGTGAATACATGCTGGTAGCCGCAGTCAATGCTGACTGGACTTTGGAATCTGGGATGATGTGCGATATGTGGGTGGTGATTGATGTCTGGAGGCGCGACCCCCTGCTTTGATCCTCCTCTGTCTTTCATAAAGATCATGAGCCATGGTCTATCCACTGCTTCAAGAAGGCCTCCCCCACCCTGTTGCAATCCCGCACCGTCCAGCGATGGCACGATCCGTCTCGTACCCACACACACACAACGTGAGCTGAGCTCTCATCACTCCATCTGATCATTTTATAAATCCTGGCAGGAATTGTTTTCATATAATATTTTGAAGGTTTTTAGAAAGTGGTAAAGTTAACAAATTATTTGGTGATATTGCATCGGCAGTGGTGCACAGGCACATAACAAAAACATGAATGTGCTGTGAACGACAACGTCCCCAATAAGGCCACAGTGTTATTTACGAATGTGTTGAGGTTTTATTTAAAATAAAACAAATATTTGGTGACCAATGTTCATGCTAGTTAGTACTTGAAAATTAGTTAGTACTAATTGCTAGTTAGTATTTCAAAATCCTGATCTTGGCTTAGCCTTGTTACTCCTTAAAGTTAGGTCCACAGCTGAGTGCGCCATTACCGAAATAAATCGTTCAGCCTTAATCACTTGCAACTGCGTTGTCTGCATCTGAACGAATAGTTGCGCAAAAAGGAAATAAAAATTACATTCAGGATTGTAACAACATATCGTTGTTGGCAAATGACTAACATGCGATGAAATGTTGCTGAAAATCAGATAGACTTCAAAGTCAAGCCTGTCTGCTGTGATAACCATCTGGTTGTCCAACTGCTCCCAACTGGTTTCAGACAGCCACGTATAAGCGATTCAGTTTGGATGTCACCAACTTATGCAATTAAACTCTCAGCCGTAGACCCTTGAACCCAGTCCAAAAACGGTGACCTTGCTCCGCTGACCCTGCTCTGCCGGTTCATCGTCTTGACCCCTTGGCGACCTCTGAACCTGTCGCTGTGTTTCCACCGCAGGTTCATTCGACGGACTTCCCCGGCAACTACGCGGGCTACGATGACACGTGGAACCAGGAGAAGTTCGAACAGGTGAGTGAAGAGTACTTTGTCGATTTGTAGCCCTGGCTTGGCAGGGTATGGCATTAAAAGCGAGTGGAATGATTTTCACGTTTTCCCATCTGTACAGGATTTGAGTGATACCAACTCCGCCTTACACGATTGGGTTATCTTTTGATTCTGTGGGTTTCGTCCCTCTTATATGCTCGACAATGGAGTTGTCCAAGCATCAAAATATAGGACCACAGAGCTTGGGCAACCGTTGGCACCAGTTCTGGCTGCCTTACAAATTCAACAGGATTTTGAGATGCATTTTGCATGGATGGCACTATCAAAAAATAAAACACAAGTTACTTTAATACAAACCTACCACACATCAGTTTAGATCTTAAGTTTTCGTGACTGCAATGTTCCATACTCTTTAGTTCTTTCGGTAAAGTCACGTAGGTATAAAATAAAATTAAAAATAATAACAAATAAAATAAATCACGACGTTTCGGAAGCAACACAAGCTTCCGTCATCAGGTGGGACAACCACAGCAAGAAACAAATTACTGTAGTGGGCAAGAGTTGCTCGTAACAAGATATTATATAAGGCAAGAACACACATCACCATAATTGATTGATATCGCATCTCAGATCCAGCTGAAATTAAGCCATGTTTACATCCATAATCATCTTCAAAAAACATCTGGTCAGTGTGGAAGAGTAGGCCAAAATGTCCTGTACAGGGGACTCTAGAGCTCCCTCCAACTGCTCGCAACTGGGTTTAGACAGCCACATATAAGCGATTCAGTTTTGCATGCGACCAACTTACCAAATTAAACTCTCAGCTGTAGCCCCTAGAGCTCCCTCTAGTGCAGTGGTTCTTATCCTTTTTGGAGGTACCGAACCCCACCAGTTTCATATGCGCATTCACCGAACCCTTCTTAATTGGAAAAATAAAATATGATTTTTTCAAATTCAAAACATAGGTACATGTTTTACTGGTGCACAATCATATGAGTCGGGTGTGTGTCTTAACCTCCGCCGAACCCCTGAGACTGACTCACCGAACCCCAGGGGTTCGATCGAACTCAGGTTAAGAACCACTGCTCTAGTGGGAGGCTCCTTCCGCCAGCAGTGGGGCGAGCGAGCCGTTGCAGGGCCGCGCCGCGCCTCGCCGTACATCCCTGATGCAAACCGCTGCGCTGCCGCAGAACTTCCGCATCGACGTGGTGCGCATGGAGGACATGGAGATGGAGTTCGACATGGTCGGGGTCGACGCGGCCATCGCCAACGCCTTCCGCAGGATCCTGCTCGCCGAGGTGCGGCGCACAGACACTCGTCCAGAGAGCAACCGGCGATCTGGGACCCACTTCTGGGGTGCTCCCCGTGAACACAGGCCACTAGGGAAAGAAGGGGGTAGAGGGGGGGGGTAACCCCTCTGGCTGTACAAAGTAAAGTCAGTTAAGGCCCACTGAGCTGTATAGCTTGTTTTTCAGAAGCGACCTGGCTATCACAAATGACAGCTCAATCAAGTGGCTTACCGCTTGGAAATTTATAGCAGTCAAATAACTCTGAACGTGTAATGTTGATTCCAAATGTGGAGGGGAAAAATCGGAGGACCCAGAAAAAAATCCACTCGACCACAGGGAAAACATGCAAACTTTAAATATACAAGCGTCATGGTCGTGATTGAACCCATGACCTGTATACCAGGCGAGGTAGTTAACATTTCGCCACCATGGCGCCCCAATAGCTGGGAAAGTCCCGGTAGTGTAAAAAATGTGGTCGTCCTAGGCCTCGCTTAGGCTCGCTTGGCCTGGTGCGGTGTGTAAAATCATCGCCACTGGGCAGACAAATTCAGCTGGGCATGGTGCTGGCCACCCAACCCCTCGTGTTCTGTGCTGGCCTTCATAGGTGCTAGCAAACATCTCTTGCCCCAACAGTCTGTTCAGGTTATACGGCGGATCTTGGTCTTTTTGTGTGTGTATGTGTGAATGTGTGAATATGTTGCGCAGTGATTATCACACTGCACGATGAGCCAGGGATCCGAGTTCGATTTCTCGCTCATGGCCAACACCAGTTTCGATTATATGAATCAGTCCTGGGCCTTCCCTAGGCGGACTCCGCCTCAAATTAATACCTGGTGCGATGTGTAGGCATCATCACTTGGGAGACAAAGGCCCTCGGGCGTGCTGATGGCCACCCACCCCCTCGTGTACCGTGCTGGCCTTCATAGGTGCTCGTTGACAGCACTTGCCCCAAAATATCTGTTTAGGTTATATACGGTGGTGTGAGTGAGCGCGGCTCATTGCCTCTGCGTGCCGCTACAGGTGCCGACGATGGCGGTGGAGAAGGTGTTCATCTACAACAACACGTCCATCATCCAGGACGAGATCCTCGCCCACCGCCTGGGCCTCATCCCCATCCACGCAGACCCCCGGCTCTTTGAGTTCCGCAACCCGGGTAACAAGCGGCAGCAGCAGTAGTCGTAGTAGAGTAGTCGTAGTTTTTGTAATGGTAGTTATAGTAGCAGTAGCAGAAACAACAATAGTAGCAGTGGTAATAATAGCAGTAGTAGCAATAGTAATAGCAGCAGTCGTAGTAGCAGTAGTAAAATTAACACCAGTAGTAGCAGCAATGATCATAGTTGTAGTAGCAGTAGTAGCAGCAGTATTAATAGCAAAGGCAGCAGTTCTAGTAATAGCATTGGTAATCATAGTTATAATCTTCATAGTAGCAGCAATAGGCATAGTAGCAGTAGTAGTTGCATTAACAGGTACCACCGCACCATGCACATATGGCACAGTCAACTTAATTAGTCGATTAAAGTACATTCTCCAATTTAATTAAATTTAGCGTTTCACTGAATTTGGCGAAAGTGCAATTCGGCAATGTGTAACCGTTGGCTTGGCCGTTACATGATGGGCAACCGTGCTGGCGCCTGCGCAGGTGACGAGGAGGGTACGGACATCGATACGGTGAAGTTCCAGCTCAAGGTGAAGTGCAGCAGGAACCCCAAGGTTCCCAAAGACTCCTCCGACCCCAACGAGCTCTACATCAACCACAAAGGTGTGGCGGCGCCTCCACGGGTGGTGGGGACGGCGGGTGTGTGTGTGTGTGTGTTATGTGTGGTTGTGTAGAGTGTGTGTGGAGAACAGGTCCTCCACGGAGGTGGTTGGGCGGCTAGGATGGTGAAGGAGTGTGTGCGTGTGTGGAGAGCGGTAGTGCAGCGGTTAGCGCATTGCGCGATGAAACAACGACCCGAGCTCAATTCCCGCTCACTGTCAACACCGGTGACGATTATCTGAACCGGTCCCGGGCCTCGCCTGTGTGTGTATAGTGCACACGATGTTGTGTTCTGTGATATCCGTGCCTGTACGACGAACTTTTCCCGTCTGACCCCCCCCCCCCCTCCAACATTCACCCCCACCTCTTCGTTCTCTTCGTCCTCATCTTACGCTGCCCCCGCAGTCTATTCGCGGCACTTGCGCTGGGTGCCGCTGGGAAGCCAGGCGGACGTGTACGCCGAGGGCTCCATCCGGCCCGTGGACGACGACATCCTCATCGCTCTGCTGCGGCCGGGGCACGAGATCGACATCATGGTGCACTGCGTCAAGGGCATCGGTGAGACGCTGCAGCGCGATCAAGATGCACTGTGGCGGAATCGCCGATCGTGCAGATATTAGCCAATCGCAAAAAGTAGGCGGTTCAAACGACGCAATACTGGCCAACGGGATCACTTGATCCATGGATCGCTTGGCACTGAAAAACTAATTTAATATTTTTATTTTACCTGGTAAGGCCCACTGAGCTATATAGCTATTACCAGAACCAACCTGGCCACAAATGATAGCTCAACAAAGTGGAAATTTCTAACAGAAAAATACTTTCAAACGCATGTTTCTAAATGTGGAGGGGAAAACCGAAGAACCCAGACAAAAATCCACGTGACCACATGGAGCACATAAAAACTCCAAATATACTGGCATCGGGCTCAGGATCGAACCCACAACCTCCTGTATACCAGGCGAGGTAGATAACATCTCGCCACCATGGAATGGATGCAGTGATTAACCCGCAATTGTTTTGTGATTAGTGAATAAAAACAGACATTTTAACATTGCAGTCGGATCGACAATGAATAGAATCGATATCATAGACCTCGATTGAGGTTCCACACGACCATACTTGAGCAAAGACGCCGTACAGGTGTAGTGACATAAGAAGGGAGGGGCTGCTGGGGGCTCTGGGACCCTGGGCGGGCCAGGCGCTTGGGCCTCTTTGCGCCAGGGCTGGGTTCCCAGGCGGGTCAGACGCTTAAGCCTCTTGGCGCCAGGCGTTGGGTTCCCGGGCGGCCCAGGCGCTTAAGCCGCTTAGCGCCACCAAGGGGGGGGCTGTGTGTGCTCTGTGGGATATCTGGGGGCGCACACGGCCCCACCCCTCGTTGGAGACTAGGCATAAAAGGGGAGCTCCCTGGACGACGGGAGGCAGCCATCAGAGGACCCTGGGATGTTGTGAGAGCCAGTGGTGGGACTCTGGAACTCCCGACTCTACGACCTTGTGAGGGCGAGTTCCAGAGCGTAGCCAGAGTAGAGTATCTAGGCTGTGTACCTAGGCGGTAACAGAGTATCTGGACTGTTGGAGAGTTGGAATGTTGGAGTGCTGTTGGATTGTAATAAAGAAGTTACCTCTACAAGTGTCTCCGGAACCCGTTACACAGGCAATGCCTCGGCAATTTTCTCTCATATATCACTGATCAGTTATTTTGTTGACTGCCTGATTTTATCAAATTACAGCATAGGTGGTGATGGTTGTGGTGGTGGTGGATATTCTATGACTTATCTTCTTGGTTCTTTCGGTAAAGTCACGTAGAAGGGAAATAATAAAATAATACAAATAAAACATAATAAAATACAATTCTCACGACGTTTCTTCACCTGAGGACGGCTGCTTTCGTTGTGGCCGAAACGGAAAGACAGACGCTGTCTTTCCGACAGACCTGTTCTTCACCTGAGGACGGCTGCTTGTGTTGTGGCCGAAACGTCGTGAGAATTGTATTTTATTACGTTTTATTTTTATTATTTATTATTTCCCTTCTACGTGACTTTACCGAAAGAACCAAGAAGATGAATCCCTGCAGTCACGAACGCTTTAAATCGAAATTTATTCTATGACTCGTAAAAATGTTTGCGTTAATTCCACAACTAAGATCGGTAAAAAGAGTAAGAACCTACACAGATACCAAATGTACTAAAATATTATGATTGGTGAATTTGGGTGATGCAGGTGAAGAGCCTGACACCAGCAGCATTTTGGACATTGAGTTTAGAGGTGAGGGACGCGGTGAGGTGAGGGATGCGGGAATGCCGTAGAGGAGAAAGTTGCCATAACCTTGAAGGGATGTGAGGTAGGAATCAGAGGTCGCAACCGGGTACCCAATACCCGTACCCTACCCGATACCCGGCTACCCGTACCCGGCCGGGTACGGGTACCCGTTTGCGACCCTGGTGCGGCCGGGTACGGGTACGGGTAGGCTGTGAGTCACCGGTGAGTAACCGTTTGTCACTCATTTCGGGTAGGGTACGGGTAGCGTTCGGGTACCCATACCCGGCCGGGTACGGGTACCCATACCCGGCCGGGTACGGGTACGGGTACCTGTTTGCGACCCTGGTGCGGCCGGGTACGGGTAAGGAATCAAAACCCGTTTGCGACCTCTGGTAGGAATGTCTGGGTGAGGGTGTCTGGTGGCAGCTGGATTCTTGATCGTGATTTTGAATACCTCTCCGTTGGCGATCCCGCACCGCAGGCCGGGACCACGCCAAGTTCTCCCCCGTGGCCACGGCGAGCTACCGACTGCTGCCGGAGATCCGGCTCTTGGCGCCTGTTGTCGGGGCACTGGCGCATAAGCTGCAGAGCTGCTTCTCTGAGGGGGTGATTGGCGTGGAGGAGGTGGACGGTACGACGCAGCGAGTCGCCCCCTTTCCCTCGCCCCGATGTTCCCTGCCCCTGTGCACCGTCGAGAATACAGCTCGCGGCCAACATTGCTGACGAATATCTCAACCGGTCCCGAGCCTCCCCTAGGTCGGCTTGGTCTTAAACGATAACCTTGGTGGGGTGTCTAAACATTTCCACTGGGGAGACAAAGGCGGCCGGGCGTGGTGTTGGCCACCCACCCCCTCGTGTGTTGTACCGGCCTTCATGGGTGTTTGCTAACAGCACTTGCCCCAACAGTTCGTTGAGGCTATACAGGGGATCTTTGTCTCGTGTGTATACGTGCTGCGTGCGCAGGAGAGAAGGTGGCCAAGGTTCTGAATGCCCGGCTTGACACGTGCAGCCGAGAGGTGCTGAGGCATGAGGTGAGAGCGCCACCCCAGCGGTGTCCACCCTTGTGGTCTCCCCTCCCACCACCCCAGCGGTGTCCACCCTTGTGGTCTCCCCTTCCACCACCCCATGATGCTCGAGTGGTTGCATTTGAGAATCGTTGGCAAGTATTGCCTGACCCGGTGCTGGGTCCTTCACCTCCACTCATCCAACATTGGATCAACAAAAACGCTGTACATGTGCATTTGCTGTTGTATTTGTTGCTGTTTCGTGGCCTTGTTGTCTCTCCGATCATGGGGTTCACCCCGTCTGCAAGCACGCCCTTCACTGGACGGAAATTAGACCAGTTTAGTTTCACTAGACGGATGTATAGCAACAATAGTAAGGCTCGCCGAGAAAAAGTTCTGTGTACGGCAAGTCCTCACTTAACACGTGGTGTTCGCATGCTGTGGTTTCGCTCTAACGCAGCTCTTACATTAGCGAAATCTTTTAGCACAACGTGGAACACGCACCGTTATAACGCGGAAGGCGCCCGTTATAACACGGTTTCTGAGTGGTCGACGACGAACTACTTTGTTGAGCTGCATGGCTGAGTGGAGTGATATGGT
The DNA here is from genome assembly GCF_965212315.1 of Lampetra planeri. Taxonomy (NCBI): domain Eukaryota; kingdom Metazoa; phylum Chordata; class Hyperoartia; order Petromyzontiformes; family Petromyzontidae; genus Lampetra; species Lampetra planeri. The sequence goes on from NC_136131.1 coordinate 7,445,794, forward strand.
ACGCGGAATAATACAGTATTGCGGCGGTGTGCCCTCAGTTATTTGTCCCACCATCTTAATGTGCGTGCGTACATCGTATCTCGCCAAATATCCTTACATTATTTATAAGGAAATGTTTTCGCTTGACGCGTTTTTCACTTAACGCGTCACTTGTGTGTGTCGTGCGCAGGATCTGAAGGATTTGGTGCAGCTGTGCCGGATCAGGAATCATTTCATCTGTGAGTTCCCAGCACCGCAAGACCCTCCCCCGTTATTCTATCACTGCGAATTACACGCTTACAAAGACAAGCGCGTTTCAAAGCATCACAGAATCCATGCGTACGGTGGACTTGGTTTCTGTTCCAAATGCGGCCACGTGGGTTAGGCCACGTGACGAGCAATTCTTCTCTCGAGCTTTCGCCAGAACGCACTCCTTGTGGGCAACTTCAGGAGTCGGGAAGTGAGGATTCTCTCCTGGCCTCCAGGTATCTGCATCTCCCTGAAGATGCCCTGCAGTAGTGTGTGGCAAAAGCTTGAGAGAAGATATGCTCAACACGCAGCCTAACTCCAGAAGAACCACACTTGGATTTACGCCGCTGTGGAAAAAACTTCCAGCCAGATAGATTTTGGTCATTGTGACGTAATGCCGCTTGTCGTGGTGCGTGTGTGTGTCCCCCACTCCACCAACCCCGCAGTCTCAGTGGAGTCGACGGGGGCCCTGCCGCCCAGCGTGCTCGTGTGCGAGGCAATCAAGGTGCTGATGGAGAAGTGTCACAAGTATCTTAACGAGCTCGACTCCAAGGAGGACGACGATGATGATGAGGAGGAGGCGGCGGCGACAGCTGACAAGATGTGACGTGGCGTGTCGGGTTCGGAACCGTCATCTGGTTGTTGTCCTACAGGTGTCAGAGCCATAGCTGCTTCAACTGCTGCTGGAGCAGCATCACCATATTCTCTGGATTGTAAAGTAACTTTTCTGACACCGAGCACAAGTGTGGGTTTGCGTCTCACTTTCTGAAAATCTTACAATCCGGACGAAACTGGAACCTCTTTTTCCCACCGCACAACCGAACCGCGCCAGGGCCCTTGCCATGGAGCGGTTCGGGAGGCGCCGGTGTTATTTTTCGACCGCGGAAGCTGAGCCGTGCGGTCGTTGCGTGCATCGTCGCCGTGCGTCGTCATGCGTTCGAGTGTACCGACGCAACGTTTGACGAAAGTGATCAACTCCGCCCCCCCCACGACCCCCGACCCCCTTGCTTGGCCCCGAGCCGGATTCCGATGTCTCGTGACACCGGCGAATCATTGTTTGGTTTTTGGCTCCAGCTCAGCCAAATTGCCGGTGGGGGGGGGGAAATACCCGTACAGTGAGGGCCCCCCTTGCTGGCTCAACGCTGCTGGTTGTGCGAGCCCCGAGGCAGTCGTTGGCGAGGGGGACGACGGGAGTGCTTCGTAGAGTGATGTTGGTGTGTAGAATTCTTAAACTAAACGGAACATATTTTTTATTTGACCAGGTAAAGCCCACTGAGCTATAGATAGCTATTTTTCAGAAGCGACCTGGCCATAAATGATAGCTCAACGAAGTGGCTTGTCACGTGGAATTATTATAGCCGTCAAATACTCTAAACTCATGTTCATTCTAAACTTGGAGGGAAAAACCGGAGGACCCAGAGAAAAATCCATGCAACTACGGGGAGAGACATGCAAACTCCAAGTATACAGGTGTCATGGTCGGGATCAAACCCACGACCTTCTGCATACCAGGCAAGGTAGTTAACATCTCACCACCGTGGCACCCATTCATCTCCTACGCTCGCGATTCTGTGACTCGCAGTGCTGGATCAAGATTACATCATTTTGTTTTTCTCTTTTGTGATTAAAGCTGCCCGTCGTGGCTGTAGGTGTCCCATGAACCCATAATTTTCGTAAATGTTAAACGGTGGATTCTTAACACACGCGATTCGATGTGTTATGAATGTAAGAATTGATTGTAATTGTTTTGCTTCTATTTTGCCAGCTGGTAATGTTTGTCTACCTTCATCCTAACTGCTCATTTCAGGGAGTTGTTAAAATTCTCAATATTTAAGTTCAGTTCGACTGCCGAGTAGACGGCACTATGTCACCATCAACATTATTGTCTTAATTTATATTGTCATAACAGGCACGCAAAGTTGCTTTGTTCATTTTGACCTTTATCGTTCCACCCTTTTTGAAACGAATTGTCCTACACTGTTCCAACTGAGAATAATACATACGAAAAGTCTGGCAATGTTTCGTTTAACATTGATTTTGCTTCATTATTTTTGCTTAATCACCTCAGGTTGATACGAAACCGGATATGAATGTGAATGACGGATGCCAATGAACTCAACGTTGGGGTACATTTAAACACCGTAAATATCACAATAGCCATATGCTGTCTCCACAACATCCTTTATGGGTCTCCTTGGCCACTACACGTGTATCCCCTTGGCACTACACGTGTATCCCCTTGACCACTCCACGTGGGCCCCCTTGCCCACTCCACATGAGGTCCCCTTTGGCCACTTCACATTAACCAAAAATTGAGATCTTGCTCGTATCTCAAACGAGCATTCGGACGGTGCGCTTCTGTTTACATGACTGAGCCAGTTTATGGAAATTGCACATTCATGTGGTGGGGGTGAGTAAATCCATAGGACAACCACTATTGACTTCTCCCACAAAGTGGTAACTATTTTATCGCTCCCCGAGGGAGGAATGATGTGCTGAGTCAACCCCCCCTCGCCCAACCAGGATTTTAACTGGCAAGCTTCCGATTGCGGGCCGCGTTTCGCCGGCCACAGCGCCCCCAACTTGAATCAACTACCGTGTATTGCAAGACGCAACATTAATACGGTACATTAATTTCGTACAATAGTGTCTGTAATGATCAAACCCGCACGCTGTAGAAAGTTCGGAAGGTCACGTGATAAAAACAACCTATCGGGCCTTTTACGAATCGAAACGACTGCCATACCCCCATCTACCTTGATGAATGTATGTTGAACTTCTTTCACGCTGTACGTAGCCAACCATGCTCATCGGAGGCGCGGAATGAACTTCATGGAATTCAACTTACATTCAATCAGGCTTGACTGTCGATACAGAACTCGTTGGATTCATCACATGAGTCGCTCGCTCACCATCATTGGTCAGTCGCCTCGTTGTCACCCTTATACCGCTGCCACAATGATTGACGACTGTTCCGTGGTGAACTCCACCCATTGTTTCATCCACCCAGGTTGAGGGATTCTACTTTATAGACTGCCAGTACACTCACTCAGGTTAAGGACCAGGCCAAGGTCTACATTATAGACTGCCAGTACACTCACCAAACTTAATAACCATTGCTACAGTCTACATTATAGACTGTCAGTACACTCACACACCTTAATAACCAGGCTACAGTCTACATTACAGACTGTCAGTACACTCACCCACCTTAACCAGGCTACAGTCTACATTATAAACTGTCAGTACACTCACCCACCTTAACCAGGCTACAGTCTACATTATAGACTGCCAGTACACTACACACTGACCAAACTTAATAACCAGGCTACAGTCTACATTATAGACTGCCAGTACACTCACTCAGCTTAATAAACAGCTACAGTCTACATTATAGACTGACAGTGCACTCACCCAGCTTAATAACCAGGCTACAGTCTACATCATAGACTGCCAGTACACTCACCCAGCTTAATAACCATCCTACAGTCTACATTACAGACTGCCAGTACAATCACCCAGCTTAATAACCAGGCTACAGTCTACATCATAGACTGCCAGTACACTCACCCAGCTTAATAACCATCCTACAGTCTACATTACAGACTGCCAGTACAATCACCCAGCTTAATAACCAGGCTACAGTCTACATCATAGACTGCCAGTACACTCACCCAGCTTAATAACCATGCTACAGTCTACATTATAGACTGCCAGTGCACTCACCCAGCTTAATAACCAGGCTACAGTCTACATCATAGACTGCCAGTACACTCACCCAGCTTAATAACCATCCTACAGTCTACATTACAGACTGCCAGTACAATCACCCAGCTTAATAACCAGGCTACAGTCTACATCATAGACTGCCAGTACACTCACCCAGCTTAATAACCATCCTACAGTCTACATTACAGACTGCCAGTACAATCACCCAGCTTAATAACCAGGCTACAGTCTACATCATAGACTGCCAGTACACTCACCCAGCTTAATAACCATCCTACAGTCTACATTACAGACTGCCAGTACAATCACCCAGCTTAATAACCAGGCTACAGTCTACATTATAGACTGTCAGTACACTCACCCAGCTTAATAACCAGGCTACAGTCTACATTATAGACTGTCAGTACACTCACCCAGCGTAATAACCAGGCTACAGTCTACATCATAGACTGCCAGTACACTCACTCCGATTAAGAACTAGGCTACATTCTACGTTAATGTTTTTTAGTTTTTTATTATTTTTTACTTTGATTAACTTTATTTCATAAGGAAGGTAAAAAAAAATATACAAGTAAAACTAAACTTATAAAAAAAATCTTACCAGGTAAAGCTCACTGAGGTATTAATGTATACTGGCAGGAACCTCCTGGTTACACCAGCCCACAGGAGATTATTGTGTCCGTCGTGCTGGGAGGGGCTGGGTGGGGAGGGGCTGGGTGGGGAGGGTGGGGAGGGGCTGGGTGGTTAGGGTGGGGAGGGGCTGGGTGGGGTGGGGCTGGGTGGGGAGGCGACGGTGGGGAGGGGCTGGGTGGGGAGGGTGGGGAGGGGCTGAGTGGGGGGTGGGGCTGGGTGGGGAGGGGCTGGTCACCCCGTGGTGCCCTTATAAAACTCAACGTTTAACCTACTCACGCCGGCTTGTGCCCGCCCTCACAGTCGGGAATATTTGCGGAATACACCACGCCGCCGTTGACCCTGGCCATTGACCGAGCAACCCAACGTTCCTACCAGCTCCCTCCGCAGGAATGTGTTTTTTCAGAAACGACCTGGCCACAAATTATAGCTAAACAAATTGGCGTATCATGGTGAAATGTGTAATAGCAACAAAATAATCAGAAACACGTTGATTGTAAATATCACACTTTGACGATTATCGCGATATCGGCTTCCCTCCTTCAACGATCGAGTGTTTTCCGTTTAACCAGGTGAGAGCGATGATACCATGATAGTTCTACTTAGAAGAATTACGACGAGACGCTATGATAGTGGGGGAGGCCGGAGAGAGAGAAAAAAAAAGTGCGATTATCGCGATAATCGTGCACCGTTTGTAGCGCGCGATATATCCCGATATCGCGTGACGTCATCGCGCCACCCCCCCCCCCCCCAAAGTTGGCCGTGGCGTCACGTCCGCGTCACGTGCGCAGGAAGTTCCGCTTCTTAAACCTCCCCGCCCCTCAGGCTCCTCCCCCTTCCCCCCCCCCCCGCGGAGGACATCTTGCGAGCCCCCCCGCGCCGCCACTCGCATCCTCCTCCTCCCTCCTCCTCCTCCTCTCCTCGTCGCCTCCCGGGGCTCGCACCGCGTGGCCGCATGGAGGCGGAGAGCGAGCTCCTGTCGCTGCCGTCCGTCGCCATGGACGCGGTGCTCGCCTTCTGCAGCTACGACGAGATCAGCGGCCTGCGCCTGGTGGGAAGGGGGCGGGGCTGTGTGTGTGTGTGGGGGGGTGGGGGCGGGGCTGTGTTGGTGGGGGGCTATAATGGGGGGGGTATAATGGGGGGGGGGCTAAATGGGGGGAGTGGATGGGCTAAAGTGGGGGGGTGGGATTTAGCCAGTTGGGCGTGGCGATATAATTAAGGGGCGGGACTATTGTGATAATGGGCGGGGCTAAAGTTGCGGGGCGGGGCTTGGGCGAGACGAGAGTTGCCGTGCTCCCAATTGAAGGGTTGCGAATGAGGGGAGGGGGCGGTCCCTGTTGTGTTGTGGGAGGGGTCCTGTTGTGTTGTGGGCGGAGCGAAGGGGGGGGGACTAAGCGGGAGCGTGGCTTACGAAGGGCGCGTTTAGGCTGAGGGGGGGGTTAGGCTGAGGGGGGGTGAGGGGGGGGTAGGCTGAGGGGGGGTAGGCTGAGGGGGGGGGGGTGAGGCTGAGGGGGGGGGTGAGGCTGAGGGGGGGGGTTAGGCTGAGGGGGGGGGGTGAGGCTGAGGGGGGGTGAGGCTGAGGGGGGGGGTTAGGCTGAGGGGGGGGGGGTGAGGCTAAGGGGGGGGTGAGGCTGAGGGGGGGGGGTTAGGCTGAGGGGGGGGTTTAGGCTGAGGGGGGGTGGGTTAGGCTGAGGGGGGGGGGTTAGGCTGAGGGGGGGGTGTTAGGCTGAGGGGGGGGGCGAGGCTGAGGGGGGGGTTAGGCTGAGGGGGGGGGCGAGGCTGAGGGGGGGTTAGGCTGAGGGGGTGGGTTAGGCTGAGGGGGGGGTTAGGCTGAGGGGGGGGTGTTAGGCTGAGGGGGGGGGGTTAGGCTGAGGGGGGGGGCGAGGCTGAGGGGGGGGTTAGGCTGAGGGGGGGGGCGAGGCTGAGGGGGGGGTTAGGCTGAGGGGGTGGGTTAGGCTGAGGGGGGGGTTAGGCTGAGGGGGGGGGGGTGAGGCTGAGGGGGGGGGGTGAGGCTGAGGTGGGGGGCTTGGGGTGGGGACCCGATAGTGGGAGGGGGCTGGACACCGTTGCCCCGGCAACCACATTTCCCACTGCACACGCGCTTACGCGCGCGCTCATTGGCTGACACGCGGCAACGTGGACCACGATTGGCTGAGCAGACCTGTTGTTGCGTATCTGTGCTAGGGAATGTGAACCGCGGCCTCTGCCCTTTAATTCTTATTTACCGACGCTGCCCTCTATTCATTGTTTGCTGATGCTGCCCCCATTCATAACCTTCACCTCCTAAAGCCGCCCTCATCGTGTTTACCGATTCTCCCCTCGGTTCATCATCCCCTGATGTTGCCCCTATTCATAACCACCATCTCATAATGCTGCCCTTTATGCATCATGTTTACTGACGCTGCCCTATTCACAATCATCTATTGGTGCTAACCTCCACTGCCCTCTTCATAATGTGTTGATAATTCCCCTTGTTCAAAATGTGATGCCTTCCTCCGTTCATCATCTGCTAGTGCTGCCCTCTGTTCACGTATCTATAGCTGCCCACTTCATTATCATCTCTGCCTTGACCCCTCCTTGCAGTAACCAACCCATCGCCTCTACCAACGTCTGTACAGTCGATTAATGTTCACACGAAAAAAGTTATTTCCTGTTCAAACAAATGGTGGGAGCTGCTCATATCCTGTTTACAGGCCTGGGCCATTTGGATAAATGTACACATTCCCATGTGCGAGATTAGTCTGTCCACGGACGAACACCTTTTTGATCTTCCCACAAAGTGGTACATACTTTATCGCCCTCCACAAGAAACGTGATGTTTGTGTCCCACCCCGATAGGGGGTCGGGGGTCTTTTGAACTCGTAACCTGTTTACGATTGCTCGGCTTGCGCGCTCTGAACCACCGTTTCACATCACCGCCGCTTCCCCTGAAGCTCTCTCGTGTAAAGGGTGGATGGATGAGGAGGTGCAGGGGTGGAGGAGTGGTGGAGGGGTGGTGGAGGGGTGGACTGGCGGACGGGTGGAGGAGTGGAGGGGTGGAGTGGAGTGGTGGAGGAGGTGAGGAGAGGAGTGGTGGAGGGGTGGAGGGGTGAAGTGGTGGAGGGGTGGAGTGGTGGAGGAGGTGAGGGATGGAGTGGAGTGGTGGAGGGGTGGAGGGGTAAAGTGGTGGAGGGGTGGAGTGGTGGAGTGGAATGGTGGAGGGGTGAAGTGGTGGAGGGGTGGAGTGGTGGAGGAGTTGAGTGGTGGAGGGGTGAAGTGGTGGAGGGGTTGAGAGGTGAAGTGGTGGAGGGATTGAGGGGTGGAGGGGTGAAGTGGTGGAGGGGTTGAGAGGTGAAGTGGTGGAGGGATTGAGGGGTGGAGGGGTGAAGTGGTGGAGGGGTTGAGAGGTGAAGTGGTGGAGGGATTGAGGGGTGGAGGGGTGAAGTGGTGGAGGGGTTGAGAGGTGAAGTGGTGGAGGAGTTGAGGGGTGGTGGAGGAGTAGAGTGGTGGAGTGGTGGAGTGGAGTGGTGGACGGGTGGAGGAGTGGAGGGGTGAAGTGGTGGACGGGTGGAGTGGTGGAGGAGTTGAGGGGTGGAGTGGTGGACGGGTGGAGTGGTGGAGGGGTGAAGTGGTGGAGGGGTGGCGGAGTAGACGGACGATGGTCGGTGGAAATCTGCGGAGAAGTGGACAGTTGAATGGTTAAACATGTGGATGGGTAGATTGGGAGACAGGTGAGTACGTGTAAGATGTGGATTGTTGGGAGGCATGGAGAGTTAGGGGAGTGAATGGTGGGGAAAAGGTGATTGAGTGGATGGGTGAAGAGCTCGATAGTTGGAATGGCAGAGAATTGGATGGGTGGCTGTGTAGATAGGTTAATTGGTGGATGAGTTGAGTGATCTAATGATTGGGTGGAGAGGAACCTGGATGGATGGATTGATGGATCATTAAGTGAATGGCTAGCGAGTCAAACATTTTATCAGGAAAACCTCATCGATTATCGAGACTTTTTCAGGAGTATCCTGTATTTGGGGTGTTTGGATAGTTTAATTGTCACTGGTGTTTGTGTGTGAAGAAACGAAATTACAGTACCCACGAAAAACCCCCATCACAATTACAGTGGATAACACAACAGGTTCTGCACATGGGTTCACAAACTAATTTGCAATACTGCCACCTCCATGCCACCTAATCACAACCCAGTCTGTTTCTAAAAGTATCACCAATCATCCCAATCCACTAACCCCAAACCTCGAAAGTTTGGGGTCATGGGCGTACACCGTTAGGATGATGCGGATCCCCCCCAATTTTGTAGTTGGTTATTGTGTTGAATTTGTAATTTTTGTGACCCAGATCACTCCTGAAAATGAAACTACATCCTCGTCTCTTTTAGTTGGATAAACAAATGGACTTTAAATTTAGGTGGAGAGGAATATCGGCTGTCGAGTGGACGGGTGTGACGGTTGGGACAATTGGAGAGGTGGACATGTTGATCTGGTGGACAAGACCCCTCCCCTCACCTCCATAGGATAGCACTCATGCATTATCCCAGTGCGGGTTATCTCTAATCAGGATTATCCCCCAGCTAAGACGTTTCCTTCTGGGCAGCACCGGGAGAATTCTCATCCTACTATTCCTCCTCACCCTGCCCTCTCTCCTAAACACCCCTCCCCGCCGTTGCACTCTTGCCTGTTGCCACTGGGGCTAAGCCCTTCTCTCTCGGCCCGCCTGCCCCGGTCGATTTCACCGCCTGGACACCCGAAAGGCTACGCCACTGGAAGGGGGATGGCCGTCATTTGATGAGGGGCAGGGTTGCGAACTTAAGGACCTCGGCTCTGCTGCGTCAAGTCTTCTGTCGCCTGCGAGGGTTTGTTAATGACATTGAGTTAAATATAGACGTGGCGTTGAGGTGGAGTTTACGTAGCTGAACCCGCAGGAGAATGGAAATAACGCATTAGGGACTAAAAATACGGCGGCAGTAGCAATGAGTGGAACAGGACCGCACGGATAAACACCAACCAGAGCTGTGATTGTCACAATAATAAGAGTAATAATGATGTCTTTGTTTACTTGGAGAAAGTTTGAGCCCTCCATTAACGATGCCGATTCATGTTTTATCGCAGCGTATACAAACACGCACATTTACAATGCATCATTCAGCGACTGAGGTGGCCGAGTAAGCAGCTCTTAGTGCCCTACTCACAATTGTGAGACCGCAATTATAAAAGTGCGCACTTGCAGTCGTAGTATCGCGAGTTACAGTCCTTAAGATTGTGAGTTCCACTCAGCCTGATCAAATAAGTACCACTTTGTGGGAAGTCAACAGTGGCTGACCTTATTCTCACTCCCTGTCCAATTTCGTCGCCCCCTTCTTCGTAGGCCGGTGCCCAGGCCTCTGTGGCCCGTGGGCCCTGGGGCAGTTGCACCGCCTACACACTCAGTAGCTACGCCAGTGAGAGCGGTCGTGTAGGGTTTCCTCCACAATGGTCTCGGGAGATGAGCACCACCACACACTCGTTTGAGACGGAAGCCACGTGGATTGCAGGATTTAAGATTCCGAATATTTATTTATACTCGAGGAATCTGATGAGCTATTGAGCTCTTTTTCACAGATGTCCAGTAGGGGCAGGACAGAACGTTACAACAACAAACAATACAAAAACACAATAGCAGTGACAAGTAAAGGAAAAGTAAGCGAATCACTTGAATGGGCTCACGGAGTGGATCACCGGCTTCATTGTATTCAGATTACAATATTTTTGCTCTTATTTTTTTTGTAAAAAAGTGGCTGAGCACGGGCCCAAAACGTCAAGCAGTCAGCAACAAACAGCACAATACATCGGCGTCAATGCGTTCCTTGAGCGCGGTGATTATGAGTGCTTGGGGAAAAAGAGACAGGCATGGGAAGAGGGAATTCCACAGTGGGGAGCAGTGGGAGGGAAGAAGCAGAGAGAGAGAGAGTGTGAGAGATAAGTGTTACCTTGCTGATCTGAAGGAACATAAACCATCACGTGAAGTTCGGTCATCCTTGCAGCAGCTTTGGGCTGACTATCGAACAAAGACAGTCACCGCATCGCACGCTTTAGGATGCACTTCTGCGGCTGCCTGGAACGCTCTTTCCGAGATTAGAAAGCCACTGGAGCTATGCATTTTAAAATCATCTACATTGAAAACGAATTTCTTTAGAACTCCTTCTTGTGTTTACTTTGTTGTCCTTCCCCCACACCTCCGATTAGCACAGTTGGCTACGTACGGTGCGAAGGAAGTTCAACGTACGTACGTACAGTGTGGCCGATGAGCAGTGTGAATGAGATGACCCGATATTATGGATAATAAAAACACGATCGGTTCTTGCACGGCCGCGACTCGACACACGTATCCCCGGCGTAAGAGTCGACTGCGATCGCCGAATCGTGAGCTTGCCCAGTGGTGAAGCTGTTGCCGTGCGCTTGCCGATGCCCAGGTCTGTAAGAAGATGAACGTGATTTGCCAGCGGGTCCTGAACCAGGGTTTCCTGCGGGTGGAACGCTACCACGCCCAGTGTCAGAAGCAAGTCAAGTCCCAGCTGCCCAGGTACGTAGGGTCCTCGTGCCAGCCAGCCAGCCACCACCAACAACAACAATAATACATCGGTGGATTCTAAACCTTCTTTGTACGGCTCCCAGTTGATACCACGTGTCCTTGTGGCCCCTCACCCCCCTCAACTCGCCACACTTGCGAACCCAGTTTAATCACAGCCGGCTGAGAACCCGGATTTGAACCCAGGCTCTCGGCATTACCGGCTCGTGGTCTCTGATCTTTTTAATTATGCAAGACTGACGAGTTTTCGTGCGTGGCTTGAGTGCACGTGCGTTTTGCTTGTACGCTCACGTTCAAATCGCGTCGTTCACTCGCCCCGTGCGTGCAAGTGCTCACACTTACACCAGTGCTCATGTTCCCACGCGTACTTGTGTGCGGCGCAGGCGCGAATCGGAGCGACGCAGCCACCCGCTGGCGCGGCACGCGGACATCCTGGCGGCGGTGGAGACGCGACTCTCCCTGCTCACCATGACCTTCATGAAATACGTCGACATGAACCTGTGTTGCTTCATCCCCGGCAGAGTGAGTCCTCGCTCCCCCCTCGCTTCTCTTAGCTTCCCCCTTGCTTCCCCCTCACTTCTCTTAGCTCCCTACTCGCTCCTCCCTCGCTCCCCCCTCGCTTCTCTTAGCTCCCCCCTCGCTCCCCCCTCGCTCCCCCCTCGCTCCCCCCTCGCTCCCCCCTCGCTCCCCCCTCGCTCCCCCCTCGCTCCCCCCTCGCTCCCCCCTCGCTCCCCCCTCGCTGCCCCCTCTCTTCCTGTTCGCTCCCCGTCGCTTGCCCCTTGCTTCCCTTAGCTCCCCCTCCCTCCCCCCCCGCTTCCTGTTGCTTGTCCCCTCTCTTCCCTTTGCTTCCCCGTCACTTGCCCCTCTCTTCCCCCTCGTTCTCCCTCGCTTGCCTTAGCTTCCCCATCGCTTGCCCCTCGCTTCCCCCTCCCTCCCCCCTCGCTTTTTCCTCGTTTACCCCCCAGCTCTGTGGTAGCCACGTCCTTGAGGGCGTTCTCTAACATGGGGGTATTGTGGCACTGCTCTGCGAGAGATCCGACGCTACGCTTCGTCGATGCGACCCTCCCTCCCATTTACTTGAAACTCCTCACCGTGTTGAACATCACCCCCCTACCCCACTGTCCCCCCCCCACCGCCCCCCTGCTGTGACAGGTGATTGACGAGATCTACCGCGTGCTGCGCTACGTGAACGGCACGCGCACGCCGCAGCGCGCCCACGAGGTGCTGCAGGAGCTGCGCGACATCTCCTCCATGGCCATGGAGTACTTTGACGAGAAGATCGTGCCGGGCCTCAAGAAGAAGATCGGAGGAGACATGTCCACCCGCTTCCTGTCCGCCACCTCCGGTAGCCGCTCCGCTCGCTCCCTCCCGCCGTGTCTCCGTGTCTCCACGTTCCCAAGTCCCCACACACTTTCTGTTTAAAATGTCTCCTTGCGTTTGTCACATTTCTCTCTCCGAGTCTCTCCCCGAGTCTCTCCCTGTGTTTGTGAAATTGGTTCTTTCAGTGTCTCTCCGTGTATCTCTCCCCATCTCTATTCTGCCACCTTAATCTGGGTCATTCCGTGTCAGCTGGATCAACAGAGGTCCATTCCTAACCATTTTGAAAAAATTCACCAGAGATACAAATCCATGGAATCAGAATCTTTATTTAGAATGGAGGGATCCGATGAGCTATGAAGATCTTTTTCACAGAAGGACATCTGAACCTTATGGTGGGACCCCGGGGTCCCGAATAAACAAAAGTAGAGAAAGCTATTTATTTATTTATTTTGGCGACTCCTTCCCGCCGCGTACATGAACGTCGCGACCCACCTAGCGCAGATCATTCTGTTGTCATGTCGTCCAAGTGTAGCGAGGACGAATGCGCAGAAGAAACAAAACTTTTAAACTTTTATTAGCGCATCGTGCAGAGCTCGTCGAAAGGAATAGATCGCCGTGTCGTTCGCCTTCAACAGACGTAAAATGACGTCACAACGCAGTTTATGCGAGAGCCGGGGGCTTAAGGTTTATTTGTCAGTGGTGCCTCTTCAACAATGACCACAGAGTGTAGCGATGCAAATTGCAATTCAACTTAGCCGAAGGGAGGGCAAAACCAATAAACACTCATGCAGCCAAAATTACAGGTCCCTGCCGAGATAAAATGGTGCTTCGAAAAAATTGGACCCCGTGACCTCCAAAATACAACTGGGTTAAACTAAATCCAAAACCAAAAGTGAGCGTTGTTTTGCGCAGTTATTGGTGACCAGACTGAGACTGTTGAGAGCCAGCTTAGCACTCTGACCTCTGATCCTGAGCCCACATATCCTCAAATCTATGCTTAGACTTATGGTACACGATGGATGCACGCACGGTTGGCGATGTACGATGCGAAAGAGGTTGAACATTTCTACAAACATGCACTGTGTTGGAATGGATAATTTAAGGTTCACGCAAGCTGTATGCGAATATTAAATTTCAGGGAAATGGTTTAAACAAAACCGTATATATATTTGGTAAATACATATACGGAAAAAGTCATAAAAATGTATACATATTTTTAAAATCGAATCAAGATTCTGAATGGTGAATCAAGATCCTCACTGAATACTTAATCACTGGGCAAACGGCAGTGGTGGTGGCAGTGGGGAAAATCGTCACGTGCGTAATGATCGTTGTAAAGAATTCTCATTAACCCCGGGTCTCTTCTCGTCATGTCCGCCTCTTCCCCACCACCTCCTCCTCCTCTCCCTTGCTGTGCCTGTCGCCGATCAAGTACCAGGCCCGTCTGGCGCCCTGGCCACCGTGCAGCTCTTCTCGAAGCAGAGCTGCGCCAAGCAGGAACTCAACAAGATGCAGACGCAGCTGAAGTCGAACAGCGCCGGACTGGGCGGCCTGCGCAAGGAGCTCAACGACCTGCGCGGCAAGCTGGGTGAGCTGCAGCGCCAGTTGCAGGAGCAGGAGCAGAAGCTGCTGGAGCAGAGCCAGGTGATGGTCGAGCAGGGCACGCGCCTGCTGGAGCAGGAGCGCAAGCTGGGCCAGACCGAGGCCAAGCTCGCAGAGCAGCACAGCGTGCAGCTCGCGCTGCCGCCGCCGCCGCCGCTACAAACGTCCAAGGACGGCGGAGGCGCGCCGTCGACTTCAGCGGCGGCGGACGCCGGTGACGTTGCTCTCGCTGCCGGCGTGGGAGGGAGGGCGGCGGGGCAATCGGCGCACAGACGCGGAGGTCGGGGTCGCGGTAGGGGTGGCGGACGCGGTGGCGGTGGTGGTGGTGGTGTCGACAGAGGCGACGGTTCCCAGCTGGCGCCGCCCGCCGCCGACCGGAGTCGCTCGCATCCCGGCGCCGTTGCGGCGCAGGGTGGCAGCGCCGGCGGTAGCGGCGGCAGGGGTGGCAGCAGCAGCAGCCACCGCAAGCGGTGCTTGGCACGGGAAGCCGCCAGTTCATCCGCTACCGCTTCCATCGGCGGCGACGGTGGGTGCGGCGCCGCCAATTGTGCCGCCGCCACCACCACCACGGTCCCTGTCGCCGCCGGTTCCCCGTGCCCGTCCGCGACCGGTCACGCGCTGCCAAAACGGCGCAAGATGTTGCACGGAGATGAGGAGGCGGTGGGGGGTGCGGCGGCGCGGCGCACGACGCGCAAGGCTCACGGCACGACGGCCGCGGTCGACAGCAACAGCAGCAAGAGGCAACGCGCCAAGAAATAGCGCGGTCTGCTTCTTGCTGGCGCCGTGCGGCCGAGTTGTATGCATTGGTACATATTTGTCTAAAGCACAAATATTGGAATACGTACCTGTAAGATAGTGCAAATCTTTAATTGATGTATTTGTCTCGTCTCGTTAACAACACGCTTGCGTAATGGATTAATATTTTGTTGGGTTTTTTTTCCTCCCTCCTTTACCAGCCCAGCCAACTCACTCTTTTCTCTTCCCTGATGTGGCAACTTCTCATTTATACAATTATACTTCCAAATATGCATATATTGTCTCCTGCTTTTTCTTTTAATGTGTTCCAAATAAAGACCAATTTCAGTTGAATGCAGCGCTTTGCGTTTCCCCGTTGATGTTTTTTTTCTTTCTGACGGGATTTGTTTTCAATCTCCGGGAGGCTACGATGCAGAACTGCGCCGAAGGGCACGGAAGAATTCTGGTGACGATTCATCAGCGAAACGAGTCGATAGACGAGTTCGTTTCAGACTACCGGATAGAAGGCCTAGAGACTTTCATGTAGACCTACTTCGAGGCCCCATAGAATTGCATTAACTGAGCTGTGATGAGACCAGGTTCTGAAGTGTGTTGCATCGAAGAGGTGCCATACCCTGATTCGTCAGGAGAAGGCAGTACAGCAAGTGCGACGAATTGCCATCTTTTGCAATCTGTGCGGTAATTGAGTGTTGCCCGGTCGCGCGTGTGGGTTTTCTCGGGAGTGGGGGGGGGCTCTGATTTCCTCCCACTTGTATAATAAACACCACTAGTTGACTGAACATTTCTTTAAAAATGTTTAAATCCAATGTAGCAGTGCCCTGAAAACGAGTCCTAAGGATCAGTGTGGCTTTCTGATAACTAAATTAATGATAAATAATAGTTATTAAAATAGTTTTGTACATATGGGGAACGGGGGGGGGTCACGATGACTCGTAAAGATGATCCCATATGAACGAGACATGATTTGGTAATTCTGCATTGGCAGTGGTGCACAAGCACACAATGCACACAAGCACAATGCAGTTTTATGTCTATCAATGTGGCCTTAAAGAAAATGATTGGTAACGTTTTGGACAATGTGCTACGAAGCAGGGTCATTGCCTGAAACGTCACCTATTATATATTTTCTTTCAAGGCCATGCAGCGCTGTTGACGAACGTCTCGGGTCGCCTGTTCAATCCCAACTCGTGTGTGGTGTGAAGTCGTGTCGCTGTTTGGGCTCTCGTCCTTGAGAAGACCGCCCACGATGATCAAGAGTGTTGCTCAAAACTTTGATTCCAGATTTAAAACTCATCTCTCTAGAACTGAGTTTTGCACTTAGTTTGTTGGCCTTTCCCCCGCGCCTCTGGTGAGCACGGTTTAGCTACGGACGGTGCGAAAGAAATTCAATTTAACGCGTAGGCTTTCGCCACCAATATCCATAATACAAAAAAAACCTGTATTGTGGAAGAAGTTTAACGAACATTTGCAAAAAACAGGGCCAAACGTTGCTATTTGCAAACACGCAAAGGGCACTTTGCTGTAACAGCTACCCGTTGGGTTTCCGCCCTGTTGATGGAATATCCATTAAGGTAAATGCATGGTAGGTGTTACAGAATCCATGCGTGTGCATGATTTTTTTCCCCTAACTTGGTGCCGTGTGGAGTGTTTTCAGCCAGCGTGGTTGTTGTTTGCGTTCCAGAGGCGTGGGTTTTGGATGTCGAGTGAAGGCCACTCTGGGCCCCCGTGGGGTCCCTGGAGAGGGTGGAAGTGGCTGGCAAGCTCAAGGGGACTGAGAAGCCCTCTTGAGACCGAGAAGGTTCATAATGGCCCGCAACCTGTGTGTGTGTGTTGGATGGCGCGGGGAGCAGAGTGCGGCGGGGTAGCGCGCTGCGTTATGAGCCTGTCGAACCGAGTTCGATACCCGCTCACGGCCAACACCGGTGACGATTATCTGAACTGGTCCTGGGCCTCCCCTAGGTCGACTCAGCCTCAAATGAGTACCTGGTGCGATGTGTAAACATCGCCACTGGGGTGACAAAGGCGGCCGGGCGTGGTGCTGGCCACCCACTCATGTGCCGTGCCGGCCTTCATAGGTGTTCGCTCACAGCACTTGCCCCAACAGTCTGTTAAGGCTATACGGGGGATCTTTGTATATGTGCAATATACAGGGTGCTTAAAAAAAAATCTTAACACTTCTGAGAATTTGCAACAGTAACCATGAGCAATGGGGGCTGCCTTCGGGCTCTGGAGACAAATCTGGAGAAGATTCCAGGCGCGCGTTGACGATGATGGCGAACAAGTGGGAGACTCAATCGTTCGTCATGTGACGAACGATTGCGTTGCGATCGAAACGTCGTAGTTTTTTGTTCTTTTTTGTTATTTCCTCTGAACCTATCTACGTGACTTTACCGAAAGACCCAAAGAATATGAATTCCTGCAGTCACGAAAGCTTTTAGTCAAGATTCGTTATCATGACACGGTTTATTATCCGTTCTTTTTCCATTAAAAACGATAGTCCCGTATAAGTGTTAGCAATTTTTTTGAAATATTCTCACCTTACCATATGAATAAAAAGTGTGCTGTACTTGGCCCTTCCCCCCCTCTCCAACCATTATATAAACAGAGTGGTAGCTCCTGGAATCTCTCATTTACTTCATACAGCTGTCGTGGCTGTGACGGTTCCACCTGAAGACGGAAGCTTGTGTTGCCTCCGAAACGTCGTGATTTTTTATTTTATTTTACTTTTATTAATTTTAATGTTTTACCTACGTGACTTTACCGAAAACCCCTAAGAATATGAATCCTTGCAGTCACGAAAGCTTCAAATCTAATTTTTTTTTTAAAGTACCCTGTATATACACACACAGGCGCACGTGTGTGCGTGTTCCCCGTGTGTATGCGTGCACGAGAGTGCGCACGACTCTGCCGAAGACGTCGTGACGAGGAAACCCGCCCTTCACTCCTCTCCACTCGTTGCCTCCTCTTCAGCTGTGGTCATGGACACAGCTCCCACACTCACTCAGTCCTGCTCTGCCAAGAGAGATGCCAAATGTTCGTGACTGTGAGCTCTCGCTTCTTCGCCGCCAGTCACCAATTGCTAACACGATTCGTGATCGATGTCTGTAGGTTGCAGTGACAGTCTCTCCGTCAGGTTGTTGTTCGATTTTTTTGTTGTAACAAAACCGACCGAGTTCGATTCCGGGCCACGGGCTAACATTAGTGGCGCGCGAGATATGAAATCGGTTCCAGCACAGGCAACGACCAGCGTGGTGAAGTATGGTCAAACGACCCCCATGATTGGCGTGGGGGCTTCATCCAGCAGTGGAGTGGCAAATGCCTGTGTACTTGATTAGTTTCAGTAATTGTGAATTATACAGGCTGACTGGCAGGTGATGTGAGGTAACGTTAACCGTGATGTTGACGGTGCTGGTAAAGTTGGGAATAGTTCCTGATGGTGTTGAATAGAGTTGTTGATCTGAGTGATGTGGTTATTTGTGAACGGACTTAGAATGATGTTGATAATACAGCTGATGATGTAAGATGATAATGGTGATGATGGGGTGGATGTTATAGTATTGTTGACGTACTGATGATGACATCGTTCATTGGATAGTAATGTTGAAGTCGATACAGCCGATGACTGGTGCAGTTGATGTTCATTATAACAGTCGATGATTTAGATAATGTTGAAGGTGATGTTTATGAAGCTGATGATGATACAGTTGATGTGCATAACGTTGTTGATGTAGATAACGTTGATGTTGCTTCAATAAGGTTGAATGCTTCCGTGCTTCGATCCTTTAAACTTGCGGCGCTGTGCTCATTTCCTAAGAACCCCCTAACGGTGACATTTAATCTTGATTTTAAGCTTTCGTGACTGCAGGAATCCAGACTCTTTGGTTCTTTCGGTAAAGTCACGTGGGTAGAAACAATAATAGATCACGACGTTTCGATCGCAACACAGGCAATCGTCATCAGGCGAGACAACCACAGCAGTTTTTCTTGCGGTGATCATCGGACCCGCCACCGCAAACACTTTTCTCAGGATCCTCCTGAGAGAGAGAGGAAAAAATTAACCCGTAAAAAGAAAGTTTTTCACTATAAATCCTTTATATGCGTGTTCAATGGGCCACAACCCAGCCCACATTGGTCTTTGAAACGGGCGGCTAGAGTCCTCTCGTCCTCTGGCTTGAGATGGCTGCCACCTATGGGTCAGATGATTGCCTGCCACCATTAAGCAATTGGTAATTAAATATAAAAAAAAATTCCTAAAGAGTGTAAAATTTTGGGAAAAAAATTTCACGCAAATAAATTGTCACGCACAACGAGTCTGTGTGCAAAATATCAGCTCGATTGAATCACGGGAAGTGGGTTAAAAAACGACCGAAAGATTTGCACGGTCGTAAGCGCGCAAGCAAGCAAGCAAGTGAGCTTAATATAAAGGATTTAAAAACACCCCCAATCCCTCCCAGCGAGGCTTTCCTGGGTAAACAATCTGGAGTCGCTTTTCTACTTCTTCTCCCCGTACGGCTGAAGTCGTCGACGCAGATCGAGGGCGTCAGCCTGCAGTGGGCACGGCGCAGGTGGCCAAAGCCAGAGACGAGCGCGCGTCGCGAGCAAAGCGGAGTCGTGAGTCAGTGAGTGAGTCAGTGAGTGAGTCGTGAGTCAGTGAGTGAGTCAGTGAGTGAGTCGTGAGTCAGTGAGTGAGTCAGTGAGTGAGTCATGAGTCAGTGAGTGAGTCGTGAGTCAGTGAGTGAGTCAGTGAGTGAGTCGTGAGTCAGTGAGTGAGTCAGTGAGTGAGTCGTGAGTCAGTGAGTGAGTCAGTGAGTGAGTCGTGAATCAGTGAGTGAGTCGTGAGTCAGTGAGTGAGTCAGTGAGTCGTGAGTCAGTGAGTGAGTCGTGAGTGAGTCAGTGAGTGAGTCGTGAGTCAGTGAGTGAGTCGTGAGTGAGTCGTGAATCAATGAGTGAGTCAGTGAGTGAGTCAGTGAGTGAGTGAGTGAGTCGTGAGTGAGTCAGTGAGTGAGTGGGGGGTGGCGGAGGAGGAGTTCATTGGCGCCTGGGTGCACGTCGCTTGTTTCTGCGTCTCTTCTGGATGACCCCCGGGGTCGTGCACGACCCGATAGACTTTGTTGTTGTTGTTGTTTGTTGAATTGATTTAAGTCGCCCTCGTTGTGCATCGGGTATCCGCGCATCTACTGCTGCCATGGTGTGAGCGGATCTGCCATGGTGGTGATGATGACAACAATTCTAATAATACTGACACAGTAACGGTGATAACAACACCCCGCAATTAGCCACTCAGTGGCGGTGACGTCGCCACGGCGCCCGTGCCAGGCTAGGTGCATTTTGAGGCCACGTGACGTGATAATAATTTAGAATTTGTAACGCGCGGAGTTAGTTGGTCGAATGCTCGCTGCTGGCAGGAAGGAAGGCTTGGGACAGACCCAGGTGCCATGTGTGGACTGACTGGGATGGGCATCGCGGTGGCTAGGAGATGTTAACTATCTCGCCTGGTATGCAGGAGGTCGTGGGTTTAATCCTGACCCTGACGCCTGCTGCTGTATATTTGGAGTTTGCGTGTTCTCATCGTGGCTTTTTCAATCAACGTGCGTTTAAGAGGACCTGGCTGCTATAATGTCCACGCGATGATGAGCCAACTTCCTTGAGCTGTCATTTGTGATGGCCCAGGTCGCTTCATAGCTCATTGGGCCTTACATGGTCAAATAAAAAAAATCAATATATAGAGATGTAAACACCACCACCATCGTCACCACCACCACCATCGTCACCACCATCGTCACCACCACCGTCACCATCGCCACCACCACCATCGTCACCACCACCATCTCCTCCTCACCACCACCATCGTCACCACCACCACCATCGACACCACCACCACCATCGTCACCATCGTCACCACCACCACCATCGTCACCACCATCACCACCACCATCGTTACCACCACCACCATCATTGTCACCATCGTCACCACTACCACCATCGTCACCACCATCGTCACCACCACCACCACCTCCTCCTCACCACCGCCGCAGCCCTCACAGACCGCGCTGGAGGAGGAGGAGACGGCGGAGGCGCCGGGCCGAGCCCGACGGCGGCTGCTGGGCTGCGCGAGGGCGCTGCTGTGGCTCGCGGCGCTCATCCTCGTGGCGTGGCCCGTGGCCGCCTTCGTGGCCGCCTTCTACGTCCTTCTGCTGCCCTTCACGGCCTGCCTGGGAGGGTGAGGAGGGGGTGGTGGCCCAGACGGGAGAGGAGATGGTGGCTGGGAGGAGATGGTGGCTGAGAGCGGGAGATGGTGGTTGAGAGATGGTGGTTGAGAGCAGGAGATGGTGGTTGAGAGGAGATGGTGGCTGAGATGGGGAGATGGTGGTTGGGATGAGGAGATGGTGGCTGGGAGATGGTGGCTGGGAGGGGGAGATGGTGGTTGAGAGATGGTGGTTGAGAGCAGATGGTGGTTGAGATGGGGAGATGATGGTTGAGAGGAGATGGTGGTTGAGAGATGGTGGCTGAGATGGGGAGATGATGGATGAGAGCAGGAGATGGTGGCTGGGAGGAGATGGTGGTTGAGAGGAGGAGATGGTGGTTGAGAGGAGATTTGTGGAGAGAGGAGATGATGGCAGAGAGATGTTGGTTGAGAGCAGGAGATGGTGGCTGAGAGGAGATTTGTGGAGGTGAGAGGAGATAACCCAAACCATTAAGGGTGGCTAGGAGATGTGAACTACCTCGCCTGGTATACAGGAGGTCGTGGGTTCGATCCCGACCCCTCCGGGTTTTCCCCACCACATTTACAATGGGAATGCGTTTTGAGTATTTGGCTGCTATAAATCTCCACATGATGATAAAGCCACTTCGTTGAGCTAACATTCGTGATGGCCAGGTCGCTTCTGAAAAACAATTGCGTAGCTTAGTGGGCCTTACCTTATAAAAGTGTTTAGTTTTAGTTTGATGAGAGGATATGGAGAGAAAAGAACACGGCGGAGGAGAGGATGGAGAGCGAAGACGAGGAAGCAGAGACGATGACAGGGTAGATGAGAGGACATTTGTCGAGATTCTGCTGCTCTTGGTGATGGTGTTGAAGTTGCGGCCGTCGCGTTTTTTGGGTCGAATAATGATGGTCATTATGAATGTTTGTGTTGAACTTCTTTCGCACCGCACGTAGCCAACCGCGCTCATCGGAGGTGCGGGGAAGGACACCAAACTAAATACAAAAAGCAGTTCTAAAAAAAAGGAATTTTCAATCTACATTATGAATTTAAAGTGCATAGCTCCAGTGGCTTCCGAATATCGGAAGAGCGTTCCAGACGGCCGCAGAAGCGCATCTGAAAGCACGCGATGCGGCGACCATCTTTGTTCGATGGCCAGCCAGAAGCCGCCGCGGCGGCGAGGATGACCGGGGTTTGCGTGATGATGGTTTGCTCCTTGTGTGACGAGATCGACAAGGTATTGTGGTTCATTTGTGGCGATGTTGACAATGGTGGTGGTGTTTGTGTCTCTGTCCAGGTGTACAGATTTCGTGTCGTTCCTGCTTGAAGGGGTTCAGCTGCCGCTGGTTTTTGCGCAGAACGCCGTCAACCAAAGATCCCTACTTCCCTAACCCCTGGGACCCCTACTCCCAGACCCCCTTGCCTCTTACTGCGATGGAGTACGATGTGATGCAGTGATGTGTTGTAGTTCATAGCGTTCTGTTGACTCAGATAACAAGTTTTTTTTTGCAATTAACATTTTATATCATATATTGAACATTCAAAGCCATGTCATCACTGCTGGATGAAGGCCTCTCAATGTCATGTCAGTTTGACCATACTTCACCATGCTGGTCAATACGACTTGGTGACGTGACAGGACCGCTTCAGATGGGAATCGAACTCGGGTCCGCTGGGTTCATCGTGCTGTGTGCCAACCACTCGTTCAGCACCACCTGGTGGAAGCCCTCATCCAGCAGTGGATTGACTTCGGGCTGTACACTGCAAACCTCTTCTTGGTTCTTTCGGTAAAGTCACGTGACTTTACCGAAAGAACCAAGAAGATGAATCCACGAAAGCTTTAAATCGAAACTGCAAACGTCGTTTGATATTTGTTTACATCGCACGTGCAGTGTCGTCGTTGTTTTGCGAGCACATGATCAACATGCTCTTGACAAACCTCTGCTGTGGCATCCTTCATTAAAAGTCGTCGCACGGCGGCAGGGGGCGATCTTGCTTCGCGATCTCCCCCAAATGAAGTCGCGGATTACGGTAATTTAAACATTCCCAGTCATTTTCACGTCGCGGTAAGCGTTCGTGAAAGTGGGTGGGGGGGATGCGAAGAGTTGAAGGCGAACGGAACTGGTGACCGTCTTGACTCGCCGAAACCACCGCTTTGCTGAGCTTGCGCGCGCTTGATCAATTCAAGAATCGTGGACTTGAAACGAGCTTAAAAACGCAGCCACGGTGCCCGAAAGTCACTCGCTCAGCCACTCGCTCGGCCACTCGCTCGCTCAGCCACTCGCTCGCTCAGCCACTCGCTCGCTCAGCCACTCGCTCGCTCAGCCACTCGCTCGCTCAGCCACTCGCTCGCTCAGCCACTCGCTCGCTCAGCCACTCGTTCGCTCAGCCACTCGTTCGCTCAGCCACTCGCTCGCTCAGCCACTCGCTCGCTCAGCCACTCGCTCGCTCAGCCACTCGCTCGCTCAGCCACTCGCTCGCTCAGCCACTCGTTCGCTCAGCCACTCGCTCGCTCAGCCACTCGCTCGCTCAGCCACTCGCTCGCTCAGCCACTCGCTCGCTCAGCCACTCGCTCGCTCAGCCACTCGTTCGCTCAGCCACTCGCTCGCTCAGCCACTCGCTCGCTCAGCCACTCGCTCGCTCAGCCACTCGTTCGCTCAGCCACTCGCTCGCTCAGCCACTCGTTCGCTCAGCCACTCACTCGCTCAGCCACCACCAACGAATGAATCCGCGCGCATTGCACGACACGACAAAGATGCCGCACGGCTATCTTGCGGTGCTTCACTGTGAACCTTTCTGTTCCGCGGGGCATGTTACCCCCCCCCCCCGGGTGTGGTGGGGGTTTCTCCGGACACGTACTTTGGTTTCCTCCCCCCCCCCCCAAAAAAAAAGCAGAACTCTCATTTACCGGAATTGCCAAAACGTTCGTTCCGATGGAGCAGGATCCTCGTGCAAAGAGTCGGAGTCTGCATGTTTATTTATACTGAAGGAATCCGATGAGCTATGAAGCTCTTCCCCCCCCCCACCCCCCCACAGATGTCCAGTATGGCCACCACACGTGACTGGCAATCCGGAGGTCGCGAGTTCGATTCCATCTCCGGGTGCGGAAGTTCAAACGATTGCGCAAGTTTCTAAAATTACCCAAACTCCAAATACACAGGAGGCGTCAGGGGTCGGGATCGAACCCACAACCTCCTGTATTCCAGGCCAAGTAATTAACATCCCGCCACCGCGGCCCCCTTTGATTGGCAGGTGGCGTGTGGTGGGAGTAAGATGTGGATAACTTCCACCTCTGCCAAGACATCCAACCGGTAGTGCGGGGCTCTCCGCAGCTGCCTCTAGTGGACGCCTTTCCACCCGCAGTGGAGTAAGCGAGTACTTGCAAGGGCTGCGCCTCTAACCCCCCCCCCCCCCCCACTCCTATGCTTATTATAGCAACAAAATCACCCAACAAAACCACTAACAGATATAGCTTTAGTTTTATTACCAACGTTATCAACAACAATAGTTCAAACATTATTTTAACACTTTAAGAGAACATTTTAAATGTAATTTTCCCTCCCCTTACCGAGAACCCGACCGGTTTTCCACAAATAAAATCTCCTCGGCAGTGTCCGTTAATGCAAAAAAGAACAAACCAGCGCGCCGGCTAGCTCCGAGGGAAACCCAGACGGTCCAAGGCCTTAAATGCCACCAGGATCACCGCATCCAAATATACATCTCGCTTTGGTTGGCCGAGACTACCCAGCCACGCGCCACCGACTCCCACTCTATCAGCGAGCCGGGACATGTCCAGCGGGAAACCAAAAACCTGCGAACGTCTTCGGTGTTAACGGGGCGCAGACGCAAACCTTTCTGGGCGGCCTCCAACGGGACGCGATGCCCCGTCCGACCGACCGATCCGGCCGGAAAAAAACCTTCGGGGGGGGGGGTGGGACACACAACCCAGACGGACAGCCGGCCCTTTCTGAAACACACCGGGGCGACGTTTGGCAGCCGTACACGCGAACGGACTACCCACAACCCCCCACAACCCCTTCCTCCCCGTCTCACGGCGGAGGGAGGAGGCAGCCAACGCTCGTGCCTCCGCGGTAACGGGTCAGAGTTCACATCCCCTCACAGGTGGCATCGGCAAGATAAGGCAGTGATGTCACGGTGTAATTGGGGAGGAGGGGTTCGTTGTGCCAATTGTGTCCAACTCCACTCGTTGTCCCACGTGGAAGCCTCCGTTCGGTTTTGGCAGCGTTAGCTCAAACACTTTTTTTTTGCAAAAGTTAGAAAAAAAAATATTTTCTAAAATGCAAATTGATATATTTTTTTGTCTCTCTAGAAATATGTTTAAAAAACAAAAATCAAAATATATATTTAATATTCTCCATATTCACCATGACAGCCGAGAGCGCAGTATTAACAACACGTCGTTGCAAATCCAATATCCGCAACGAAGAGGTGCTCAATCGAAGGGGGGGGGGGGGGGGGATAGACCCCACTAAAGGACCACAGGTTAACATTGACCTTCAACATTGCCCGCTCCCACCTCTCCAAAAAGGCTCCGGGTCCAAAAAGGCAACGAGAGAACTGCTCCAGCAGCCTCCAGCGAACCTGGTGTGGCTTCAACCAGGAGTCTACAATCTGTACCGAGCTCCGCCAGTACCATGCAAACGGCCTCTCCGCACTGTCCACTCTGACAAGTGCGCGCGTGCGAGCGTGCGCGCGTGCGAGCGTGCGAGCGTGCAACGGCTCCGATGCCGATCGCTGGGCGGTGCCTCCCTGGTGCCTCGCACCACGAGAGCCACGGTGTTGTGCTATGACGTTTGGATACCGTTGGCGGGTTGCCCCACGCACGCACGCACGCACCTCGGCACTATCCAAAATAAACACGAGAAATAACCAGGGCTCACAAACTTTACAGGTGACCAAGCGTTATCAAAATTAGAAACAAGTTGTTGTTGCAAGGTTCATCGAAAACATCCCCCCCCTCCGGAGTACCCGATCAGTGCGGCCAAGACGTCATCGCTCGCCGTTAAGAAGTGGTTGGTGGGTCTCATCGTGTGGCCCGCGGGGAGCCGTAAAGCTTCCCCACCCCTCGTCCTAAACTATGACACGCATGATCACCGCCGTCGTCGTCGTCGTGATCACTGACGCAAAGGGGGCAATCGCCATAACCCTAACCCCCCCCCCCCCCCCGGCACGTGTCGCCGCGGTGAATCGCAAAGAGCGCGGGGCCGTCGATACTCGGAAAACCTGCCACTGTGGTGGCAGGACGCGATAAGACGACCACTGCCGATGTGGGGCGGGGGGGGGGGGTCACCTGACCGCCGCGCGTGACGGACGGCGACTCGCGCTGCACTCAAGCGGCGAGAACGCGTCTGGAGTCGACACGAACGGGGAAACGAAACGCGCTGCTGCCGCTCCTGCCGATGTCAAGCTGCGAAGTCTCCCTGTGGCTGGCAGCAGCGAAGCAGGGGACGGGGGGGGGGGCCTCTGTCCCAACTAGGGGGCACAGGTAAAGTGTTGTGGGGGAGGGGTACGCGGGAAGCAATGAGCAACTTGCGGCCTCGTTAAGGAGATATTTAACGACTGTGTGAGCAACCCATGAGCAACATAAAACTTAATGTTATGGCTTAACATGTATAGATACCCCACTGAATAGGTGGCGACTCTGTGGGAGGGTTCTTCGTCTCGTGATAACGCGACACCGACGGCACAATCAGGATTAACAAAAAAAAAACAAGTTGGGAACTTACTCAATAAATTAAAAGATAGCCCATTGGCTTCATAACGACCCTCCTCACTCTCTTCTCAAAGACGACTGAATACTGTGAAAGTGATGGCTCCGTATCTCACACGGTTGTTAGACGATTTACCAACGTGAAGAATGGAGATGGGCAGTATACGTGCGGAGGCTTTGAAGTCAAACTCTTTTTCTTGCCTACGAATCACTCCCGATTATTTTTAGTGGGGTATCTACAAACGGAATCACCCTGCATTCACAACTTGTGCGCTCTTGCCAATGAGAGAGAGAGATCAATACTGAACGTGCCGGTGAACACTCGGGGCTAAAAGAACATCTCGGAAGCCATTAGAGTTTCAACAGCAGCCGAGCGATGTGGGGGGGGGGGGGGGTCCTACAACAAGGCAGGCGAAGGGGTACAACCGGGGGGGTGGGAGGTGGGGGCGGTCGTGGGCCGTGCCTGGAGACAGAAATAAACCCTTTCCCATTCCGATGACGTACGTGTACCTCATCGTACACGTACGTCATCGGGAAGGAATTTGAAGAAAAAAGTATCGGAAAGGAATCGGAAGAGAAAGTAAAATAAAGTTATTGGTACGTCTTCAGGTCGGAGGGACCTGAAGACGTACAAGGCCACGCGGGGTGTGCGGCACGGTTTGGCGCCAGCTATCGTAGAGTGCGGTTGTGTCGCAATGGTTCTCCGCAGTGAGTGACAAAATCTTCAAAAACAACGGCGCTACGCCTCTCTAAATAAAAATTAACGCTAAACACTTCCGCGTTCCGAGATTCAGCGGTGAACTAGGGGCACCCACCATGCAACTTACAGACGTCTCGGAGAGTGAAAGAGTCAAGGCATTGTTGCTTCACGATGATAGCAACAAGGTGGGGCAGCGGTGAGTGTTCCACTCTCAAAACAAGTGGAAGGTTTGAATCCCCGGTTAGTGGGGGATGAGGGGGGTGAGGGTCGACTACCCATCCATCTCTCTCTGGCGGATAAAAACAGGCACCCCCGTCTTTGCGGAAGGTCTACGGCGTCCGCCCCCTTATTGGCCAGGGGCTATAGGTATGTGGAATTTCCACGACCGGCACAGGACCGTTCCACACATTCGCAATTTAGCAGACAACTTGCGAGTTTTCAGTTGAGCTGGGACGTCGATTAACCGACTTCAAATTATACTTGGCAACTTTACTTCAGCGTTTGACTACTAGGTGCCCTTTTAGAAACGGCGACCACCCCCACATCCTGGCTCCCTTCGGCAGAAAACCCCTCCTCCACGAGGCACGCCCAGTTATTAATTAGGTATTAATGAATAACTAACACACACACAATGGTCTGCGAACGCTGACGCACGCCCTCACCTGCGGCCTCGTGCGCGACCCCACAAAAAGCCGCATTTGCGTCGGTGAGGAAAATGTTTCCGTCGTTTAGCGGAGGTAAAACGCAATCGGACGCGGGGGTCCAACGGCGCTGATGAACACAACCCAAAAAAAAAACATCACGTACGGCTCTCATCTTGTAGCTACTTGCCACGCAGCGAGACATCGATTGATCGAATCCTTTGCTCCCACAATACTGGACACGTACCAAATGATCTAACATTCATGAAACTTCCAATCCGTAGGTGTTGTCGATCTTAGGATGGTGCGCGGTAGTGACCCGGCCATGGCTAACATCCGTGGCGAGCGATATATCCTAACCAGTTTTGGGCCACCCCACCACTTCACCAACGAGCACTGACCAGCTTGGTAAAGTACGGTCAAGTAACCCACCACGATCGGCACGGCGTGGTGACGCAGCGGTGGACTGACAAAGCGGCTGACCGTGTGGACGAGAACCCAGAGACTTAAAGTGTGTCTTTCTACTCAGCACACACGTAAATGTAATCTCAAACATGTTGTACTTTTTGCCAACGCTACTTTCAACGAATGCGCGTGAACTTTGCATGACGGGAGCCGTTTGCTCATCTCTCCTTTGCGATCGCGTCCCTCCTCCGTCAAACCGACCGAGCGCCGTGGTCAGCTGAGCTGGGCAGTGCCGCGGCGCGCCGGCGCCACCGCCACCGCCACGGCCGCGCCGGCGGGCGGCCTCCACAGGGGCCCCACGTCAATGCCGGCGAGGAACAACAACGACGTCACCGCCTCCCTCACGTCCTCATCCACCCCGGCCACCCGCGCCTCCCAGCTCAGCTGCTGCTGCTCTTCCCTCCGCTCGTCCTCCCGCCTGCGCTTGCGATGCCGCCCGCGCCGTGACGACGACGATGTTGTCGTTACCCCCCTCACTCCCTTCCTGCTCCACCTCGCCGTCCTCACGCCCGACTCTGCCGCGCTTCACTGCCTCGCGACACGCGCGCTTCCAGCGCCGGCCGGAAGGCTTCTCGCGCCGGGTTTGGCGGTGCACATGGCCGCTTGGCGCCGCCGGTGGTTGTAGCGGCACCACTGGCGGTGCCGGTGGTGGTGTTGGCGGCGGGCAGGGGAGCCCGTAGTTGTGGTCAGCGAGGGCGTTAGTGCAACCGGCGCGACGGATGCCGCCGCCGCCGCGTCTGACCACGACAGCGCTCCTACCGTCAGCCATGTCTACCCCGGCACTATTATCGCCGCCACCGGGATTCCTTGTGTCGTCGCTCGGGACCGTCCCGACACTGGTGCTCGGGTGTTCCGCTTCTACCCCGGCGCCGTCGACGGCGTTACCACCACTGTCGCCCACGGCTTCCGGTTCCGGCGCCAGTTTCACCGCCGGTTTCACCGCCTCTGTGGCAACAACGGCGGCGCTCCCACCGATCGTCGCTGCGGGTTTTACATCCGCCTTCCCCATGCCGCCGGCGTCACTTGTGCCGCCGCTCCCGGTACCGCTCGCACCACCGGCAACTGGGCCGCACGCTTCGCCGATTTCATCGCCGGCGGCCGGCGGGTGGCGCCGAGAGGGCCACGGGCCCTGGCCGCGCTTCAGGTAGAGTTTGGAATCCCTGCCGCGCACGAGGCGCATGTACGCCTCCGAACGGCGCTCACTCTCCGCCACGCCGCCCTCGGCGAGCGGCTGAAGCACCGGTGCGGTGGCGGTGGCAGGGCGACACCACGGGCCCCGGCTTCTCGGGCACGGCTTGACGGTGTCGGCGCAGTCGAGTCTGGAGCCTGGAGTTCCGGCAAAAAACACGAGTCGCGTGTGAGCGTCGTCCATTTGGCCAGACCGCACGGGCAACTGGTGAGATTCACCAGCACTCCCGCAAAGATAAGGAACGTAGTTATTAATTAGTTCTTAATCTATAATTAAACACACACACTAGGGTCTGTGTGTTTGTGTAGAAAAGAGAGATGTTTAAGTCTCAATGCACTGTCAGGTTTTAAATAAACACTGCAGTTTGAATAGGTATTTATATTCTTGGTTCTTTCGGTAAAGTCACGTAAAAGGGAAATAATAAAATAATACAAATATAAAACAATAAAAATTCTCACGACGTTTCGACTGCAACACAAGGAATCATCATCAGGTGTGAAATCCACAGCAATAACATTTTCTTGCTGTGGATTTTTGTGTTGCTTGTGTTGCAGTCGAAACGTCGTGAGAATTTGTATTGTTTTATATTTGTATTATTTTATTATTTCCCTTCTACGTGACTTTACCGAAAGAACCAATAATATGAATCCCTGCAAGTCACGAAAACTACTGGGCCCAATCATGTTTGTTATCGGATATTGCCTGTAACATTGGAAAATCCAGCAGTCTTCGTCTAAGTGACAGCACTCTGCTGATGATACTCAAAAGATAAGGTGAAACCCGGTAAAAAATATACTGTTCCACGAAATCAATCAGGTTGCCACGTAGACAAAAGAGTGGGATTACAAAAAACGAATTTCTTTAAAACAAGTTTTTGTGTTTAGTTTGCTGTACTACTGCCACACCTCTGATTAGCACAGTTGGCTATGTACGATGCGAAAAAAGTTCTACATAAATATATAAAAACAAACAAAATGGACAATTCGTTATTTCAACTGCCGCATTGGGACACAGAATTTAAAATCTCCGGATTGCAAGTCCTTCCGCGTTCGCAATTACTGCACGGCAGCAGCACGATATATTGCCTTTTCTTTTACAATAATAATCATAAACTCCAGCCCGGAGGAACCAAAGATAGGAGGGACGCTACCTCTCCACGGCCCAGTGCCGTGCAGCGACTTCACGACCATCGAGGAACGCCGATCGGCAGCTGGAACGGAGAAGAGAGGCGGTGGCGCCGTTAGCATCGGTGGCGGGGAACATGGAGAGGGAGAATGCACCGGCAGTGGGGAAGTGGGGGAAGTGGGGTTTGGGGGTGGAGTTAAACAACGACAACAACAAAAAACAAAATCGTTCGCCACCAAGCGTCGGTGACGTCGCCACGGCAATTGTGCCAGGCTAGGTGCACCTCGAGGCAACGTGAAGTGTCAAAGGCTCACTGCTGACAGGTCATGGGACAGTCAGGTCCCATGGATTGACAGAGATGACTGGCAGACGCACCACCTAGCCGTCCAGCGCTCTGCTCGTTGTGAGCGTCGCTCCTCTGTCCTCAGCTGTTGCTGGAGGGCAACTGCATCCAAATGCCGAGCAGCGTCCTTCATGAACCTCCTCCACAGAGGCCGATCTTGACACTGCTGGTACCAGTCACCGGAGTTAAATGGCCAACTAGGCTCAGACCTAACCCTAACCCGAGCTGACTAGCTTATGAAATGCTAGCTCTATACCTATCCCTAGCCGACTAACCAATCAATGTGAGCCCTACCCCAAATTCTAGCCAACCAGCTGCTAGTATCGGCCCTGAGCCTGTTTGGCTAGTTAAGACTTAAGGCTAAGGTGAATACTAGTACAAGCCTTAACACTCGCCACTCATACTAGCTCAACCCCCAACTCTGACTAGCCAATCAAACGCCAGTCCTAGCCTTAAACAAACAGCCAAGTAGCTGCTAGACACTATCCAAAGATCCCCCTTATAGCTTGAACAGACTGTTGGGGCAAGTGCTGTTCGCGAGCACCTATGAAAGCTGGAATGGCACACGAGGGGGTGGGTGGCCAGCACCACGCCCGGCCGCCTTTGTCTCCCCAGTGGTGATGTTTGCACACTACACCGGGTACTCATTTGAAGCGGAGTCGACCAAGGGGAGGCCCAGGATGCGTTAAAATAATCGTCACTGTTGTTGGCCACGAGCACGGTTCACCGAGTTTGTAGCGCAGCGCCCTAACCACTGCGCCACCGTTCCCCACTAGACACTATCCATACACCCATCCAGCTAGCCCACCAAGCCACAAGCCACAGAATGCACTCCCGATGGGAACCCGAGTGCGGGAGCCCCCTGTAGCGCGGAGCCGGTCAGCGGCAGGAGGGTCCGAAGAGGCCGCTGCGACGCGACGCTCACCGTGGAAGCTGGAGAGGCTCCGGTGGGCGCGCACGAGCGACGAGGAACTGCGGGACGAAAGGAGGCGTGGTCATCCAACGTTAACAGCGTGGAATCGGTCAAACAACACGCAAAGCAGGACCCCCCCCCCCCCCCCGACTAAGAGTCCTAGGACTCATTTTGATTGCTACCGTTGCAAATCATACAAAGCATTTTCATATTTATTTAGAACTGCTTTTTGTGTTGTCCTTCCCCCACACCGATTAACGTGGTTGGCTATGTACGGTGTGAAAGAAGTTCAACGTACATACAAGCATACCAGTGGCTTCATAACGACACCTCAATGACATCAACAGGCACAACTATGACATTCTTATCACACATCACATCAGCCGAAACACGGTGACGTCACGCATGCTCAACTTCTTTCGCACCATACGTCGCCAACCGTGCTAATCGGAGGTCACGACGCCGATCAACGGCTTCGCAACGACGCCGTGACGGCCGTCGA
Organism: Lampetra planeri; assembly: GCF_965212315.1. Taxonomy (NCBI): domain Eukaryota; kingdom Metazoa; phylum Chordata; class Hyperoartia; order Petromyzontiformes; family Petromyzontidae; genus Lampetra; species Lampetra planeri. Next base: position 7,478,426 of record NC_136131.1, read on the forward strand.
GGAGCGGCAAGCAGGAGGTACCTGCGCAGGGCGAACGCCGACCATCCGTGCCGCGGCGCGTGCCGAGATCGGCGCGGCGAGAGGGGCACCGGCTGCAGCAGCGGCAGCGGTGGCGACGACGGCGATGGTGACGACGGTGACGACGACGAGGGTTTGTCCGTCAGCGAGCGCGTCCAGTAGCCCGTCCTCCTCAGCGCGTCGAGCAGCACGGGTCGGTACTCGGGCTGCACCCCCCACAGGGAGCCCTTGCCGGGGTCCTGCGATGCAGCAGTGGGGGGGGGGGGGGGTAAAGTCAGTTAGTTAGCGGAGATGTTATTTACGTTCTTTCGGTAAAGTCACGTAGGTAAAAAATAAAATTAATAAAAATAAAACAATAAAAATCACGACGTTTCGGAGGCAACACAAGTCTCCGTCATCAGGTGGGACAGTCACAGCCAGATTTGCTGCATCAAGTGAGGGAGGGATTCAAGGTGTAAGCTCTTAAGTACCTTGAATCCCTCCCTCACTTGATGCAGCAAATCTGGCTGTGACGGTCCCACCTGATGACGGAGACTTGTGTTGCCTCCGAAACGTCGTGATTTTTATTGTTTTATTTTTATTAATTTTTATTTCATTTTTTACCTACGTGACTTTACCGAAAGAACTAAGAGTATGAATCCTTGCAGTCACGAAAGCTTCAAATCTAGAAATGTTATTTACGATAGAGTTAATTTGCTAAATTAGTCGTCATCGCTGTGCACCTCGCATTTGCTTTGCTGTTGGTTTGCCCCCTCCCCTTTTCATTTGTCTCCTAGTCTCCGCCCTTTTCCCGTCGTCAATGTACAGAGTCGGTTAAAGAGATTTGTTACATACACGTTCATTTTATTCAAACAAACGTCATCACCTTCCCCCGATCGGCCTTGCGGAAGCACTTGTTGAGCGACAGGTTGTGCCTTATCGAGTTCTTCCAGCCGTCGGGCGCGCGGGCGAAGTAGGGGAAGCGCGCGGCGATCCACTCGTAGATGCTGTGCACGGGAAGCCGCTTGCCGGGCGCCTCCTCCATCGCCAGGAAGATGAGGCAGCTGAAAGAGTACGGCGGCTTGTCCTCGCCCGACAGCGGCTGCAGCAGCAGTGCCCCGTCGCCCGGACAATCCTTGGCGGCGGCGGCGCCAAACGCGTGGCCGCCGGCGAACGTTCCGCCGTCGCCGCCCGACGACGACGACCCGCTCGCTCCGAGCTTGCCGTCCGAGGGGCACGGGTCGGCGCGTGGCTGCGCCCCGAGTCCCAGGCCGTGGAGCAGGCAGGGGTCTTCGTGCAGCCACTGCAGGCTCGTCAGGTCGTCCCCGTCGGCGCCGATGGCCCAGCGCTTCCGCGCCGCCGGCTGCTGGTGGTGCTGCTGCGAGGGGCGACGCCGGCTGAGCGGTCGCGGCACGGTGGCGGCCGCGGCGGTGGCGTTCAGGCAGAAGACGCCAAAGTTTGCGCCGAGGGAGAGGCGAGTGGCGCGCGGCGGGGACTGGCTGCCGGGGGCGAGGTGGCGCCCCAACGGGAAGGTCGTGAGGGTCGACTTCTTGACCGGCGGCATCACGGGACCCATGGCGAAGGGCCCTCGCGACGCTGGGAGTGGTGGAGGCCTCTCCCTGTAAAGGGTGGAAGGAGAGGGCAGGAGGGTTACGGAGGGAATAAACAACACGCATGGGGGTTCTCATGCTAGTAGGGCTGTCAAACAATTGTCGAGTTTTCGATAAATGATTTCGGCCTCGATTTCAAAAGTCACAGAATTGAAAAGGGGATCCAGTGGAAAATGGGTGTAACTGTTGCACTGAGTGGCAAGCGCCCACATCCAAACCACTTCGAATCGTTTAAAAGAGGGTAAAGCAATTACTTGCCGACGTTCTGCACTCAGAGTACCCTTCTGTATGGATAAAGATGCCTATGGAAGTCACTGTTTGACCATACTTCGCTATGTTGGTCAGTGTGGGTCGGAAAAGGCAGAGAGCACAGTACAGTAGAATAATGGGTTCTAATGCACTGCTCCCTGCTACTCACGAGGCTTAAATAAATAAACATACTTTAACCTCACCCATGAAAATAAATATTTGTCAAGTCTATCAGCCTATTGGGTTGTGTTTAAGCAAGTGACCTTTGGGTTCATTTATTCCAACCTCTTGTCTCTCAGCAGCAGCTGAGGCTCGTTAACAAACACTGCTGGGTTAGCAGATGTTCTTGGCAAGGGCGCTCCCTCTCGGTACAAATAGTGTGGTTGATATGGGGAATATGTGCTCGCAAACTCGTGTGTGTGTGGTTACACGCGTGCCCGCATTCCTTCACCAAGACGCCCTCCATGTGAAGTGTCACAATGGCGCAATGCACAGCAGCGACCCCAGCAGAAATGGTGGCAGTGGAGATGTTGGTGATAATGGTCGTGGTAGATGGGGGGGCGAGCAGTGGCCGTGGGTATGGCGGTGTCTGTGATCATTGCCGAGGCGATGATGGTTGTGGTCGTGGTTGGGGGTTGATGAAGGTGATGATAGTGATGGCTGCGGTGGCGCTGATAATGGTATTCAGGAGATGGTGTGATGCCTGTGATGGTGGTTGACCATGGGTGATAGTAATGACATAGGGAATGGGGCTGAGCGCTTTGGACCTTTAAGATATCGTGAATAATAATAATAATGACCTCACCCAGCACAAGTCAAATTTGTACAATAGGTGCATGTGTACACCCCTAACTATATAGCCATTGTGGTTAATCTAAAACACGCGAATTACTTAATGGACTGCGATATCCCTATGTAATGGACTGCTCTTAAAGGATTACGGCTTTACGCACTTTTGGCACGTGCCATTTAACTCGGCTCTATTGACCGACGCAATATGATAACCCATTAACAAACATGCACGCATGTTAATCCGCTGCTGGGCGAGGACTTATAACTCGGCCTTGTGTGTAGTGGTGGTTTATTTGACCGTACAGACATGCCGCTTACATAGTGTTCAAAACTTGTGTTGTAACGGAACGGTGTGTTCACGATTGTCAGGATTTTGTTTAGGACAAGTCGTAACATGCCCCATCATCCCCCCGACCCTTTCTCCTGGCTTGCTATAATCTAACCCATCGCCATCAACCATGGGGCTATCATCCCTCCATCTCCTCGGTCGATGTCCTTTTGGGCCACTCCGCCTCAACGAATGGCCATAATCTCTGTTTGCCATGTGGCCTGTCCGAGCTCACGGTTCAATGCGGCACGGGATTACGCATCTAATCCATGTGTTTTAATTAAGGCATCTGAGTGTAATTCAGAGCGTGCATTACCACCACGGCGCAAAAACGCACACAACGTACAGTGAGTGGAGTATTCTACGAGTTGAAAGGGTATCATTATCACCGCCATGACCATCAACGCCCTTGCCATTACCTACACCGTGGCCAGTACCATCATTACCATCACAAAAACATGACCGTAGAAATCACGGCCATCACCATCATACCCACCAGCCGGACCATCACCTTCACGTAAGCACCATCGCCCACATCACTGTCATCATCATCAGCAGCACCCCACCACCGTCATCGCGATCATGAAATCACGACCACAGCCACCACCATCGCTTCCATCAGCGCAGCAATCAGTGCCATCAGGCATCATCGCCACCGCCTGTACGATGTGACTATCGCCACCATATTCACTGTCCTACCATCACTGCTATCGGCAATCATCTCCACCTGGAGAAATATAACTTTCATCACATCACATCATCGCCATCACAAACGCGTCTCCTCCACGTGCCTACCACCATCACCGCAAATCACGAGCATCACCACCACCACCACCAACCAACACCATCACGTAACTCCCACGGTGATCAAAATCACGACCATCACCGCCACGACCACCTCCACGACCACCACCACCAAACCAACCACATCACTCCCATCACCAACACCGCCGTCACCGCAGCAATCACCACCACCACCACAACAACCACAATCACCTACTCAGCACCTCGTCCCGTCCCCTCGTCGTCCCCACTCCTTCTCCTCGTCCCGTCTGCTCGCACTCACCCTCCTTCACCTCGACATGGCCGGCGTCGCCGCCTGGGCAAGCGTGGACTGTTTTGCACTCCGAACCACATCTGGGGCGCGCCGCGGCATCGTGCGCCTAGGCGACGGCCATCTTACTACGGGACACTAACAACCGCTGAGCCACTTCGCGGCAACCCCACGCGGTGGGGGGGGGGGAGTGACCGCGTCGCCGTTCGGTGACGTCACCCCATTGGTTTTGCAGAGGTATCTCCCGTGGGAAGATGGCCGCCGGATACGCCCCTCTTTTCCCCCCCGTACCCTGACCCAGTCCTTGTCTCTAAGGGCAACTTGGCCGCGGTGCATGCTGGGAGACGGGAGTCTCTCTCCTCCCACCACCCCCCACTCCTCGCACCCCTCCCCCTCCACTTCGTCTCCCCTAGCAACGTGACGTCACCCTCGAAGCGGCTGTGACGTTGCCGCACAGCGATGACGCGGTGGGGGCCCGCGGTTATTTATTTATTTATTTGCGCGCTGTTGTATATGTCGGGTTATGAAATTTTGATGAAAATAATAAAAATTAATAATTTTCCGAAAAATGCGCAAATCGCATTAATTATGTTAATGTGTGTATTAATATGCATAAATTATGATGATGCGTGTAATGATATGCATAAATTATGATAATCGCTGAGATAATCGTAGTCATTTATGCGGATGCTTGCGACGATGTTAATGTGTGCAGTTGTGATAATTAGGCTCAGCTTCGTTTATCCAGAGTTGTTAATCAGGATAACACGATTATCATCGATTAAACGTTTACCGATTATCCTAGTGTGTGTTATGATATTTAAGGTCACCAGTTCAGATCTCATCAGGATACAGCTCTTATGAATAAGACAGTTTTGCATGGACTTGGAAAGAAGCACTCGAACAGTTGGTGTTAAGCAATTTTAATTCTAAACAAGCACATGACACTCTCTTATGCGAAAGCAGGTATACGTCAATAAATTCATGGGCAAGATTATGCAATTAACGAAAATGAATGACTAAAAATACTTCTTCATTGGCGAAATTATGCAGTTAACGAAAATGAATGACTAAAACATTTCTTATTCATGTAACTCGACGGCAGCACCGCTTTGCACGATCAGTTGATATTGAACGCACCACCTCGAAATGGCAACCCTTTTTGAAACGCAAAGACAATAATTTGTTTTAGTCTTATTCGTGTGCGTGCTGTGTGTGCGTTGTCCCCTCGTAATATTAATTGTGTCGTTAGCTTGTGTGGTGTAGGAGGATACAACCAGCGGCCAGAAGTTTTCTCTGGCTTGGGCGTGGCCGCCGCGAGCGCCTGCGTGTCTCTGCTTCCTCGCTCAGCGTGTCGCTCGGCTTGTGCGCCCTCTCTCTCTCTCTCTACCGCTGGATGACGAGTTGGCACGACGCTCAGTGACGCCCGGTGACGTCCGAGTCGTGCTGCTCTTGCGCGCTCTCTCTCTCCACTGCTGGATGACGAGTTGGCACGACGCTCGGTGACGCCCGGTGACGTCCGAGTCGTGCTGCTCTTGCGCGCTCTCTCTCTCCACTGCTGGATGACGAGTTGGCACGACGCTCGGTGACGCCCGGTGACGTCCGAGTCGTGCTGCTCTTGCGCGCTCTCTCTCTCCACTGCTGGATGACGAGTTGGCACGACGCTCGGTGACGCCCGGTGACGTCCGAGTCGTGCTGCTCTTGCGCGCTCTCTCTCTCCACTGCTGGATGACGAGTTGGCACGACGCTCGGTGACGCCCGGTGACGTCCGAGTCGTGCTGCTCTTGCGCGCTCTCTCTCTCCACTGCTGGATGACGAGTTGGCACGACGCTCGGTGACGCCCGGTGACGTCCGAGTCGTGCTGCTCTTGCGCGCTCTCTCTCTCCACTGCTGGATGACGAGTTGGCACGACGCTCGGTGACGCCCGGTGACGTCCGAGTCGTGCTGCTCTTGTGCTCTCTCTCTCTCCACAGCCGTTTGACCAGGCTTTCTCCACTGCTTCGCGCTCTCTGCTTTGCACGCTTGGTCGACGCTTGGCGATCTCCGTCCTTTTACAGGTTGATTGCTTGTCGTCACTCGTCACTCTCTCTGCTCCGTGCTTCCTTTGTTAGTGCAGCTGCCAGCTTCACTCGCACTTACATTTGTTCTGCGAGAAGCGACACCTGCTATCGGCATCGGTGTTTCGTTTCCTCACGACGCTCCGCCAGCCGGAGCACGGCTGAAACCCAGCCCCGACCCAGGTTGAACTCAGACTTCTGCGACTCGAACGACTCCTCGTTCCATCACTTCTCGAGGCACAACCGCCACAGCTCCCTTGCGTGCCCCGTCGCACCGCTGAGCTCGACTCCGACTCAACCCAGACTGCCCTTTCGCGGTGTGCGCCCGTGCCTAACTCAAAACGTGACTCCCCTCTCTTCGCGTCTCTTGCGAGAGAAAACAAACAAGACAGAGTGAGAAGAAGCAGACACCCCCCCCCCCTTTGTGACCTTTTGCTCCCTCCTTGCCCGTCAGACCCCGCTGGAAGACAAAGGTGGCTGAGGAGATGTTTGTAATACATTTATGTGGTCCTGTGTGTTACATTTATTCTTTAATTATATTTTATGAGTTCCTTCGGTCTTAGTATCGTGGTAATTATTCGTCTATGTTTAATGAATATTCGTAATGATTCTCGTCACATTATTATTTGGCTTCGCCAAGTTTAGTTCTCCAGAGATTGGTGTTTATTCTGAGTTATATTTTAATGTCCTGAGGTTAAGCGTTATTATGTTTCCACTTAAGCTTTCTGGAATTCGTACTCTTTAGTTTTTATTTTTATTTTTTTTGGAAGGTCGTGTAGGTAGGAAACATATAATAATAGAAAAAATATTATTGTTTGTTGGTTAATTATCTTTGTTAAGTTTCTACTTTTCGGTAAGGAAAACGTTAAGAAAACGCGAAGTTTCAACCGTTATTTATTCTGCCCTTATCTTGTACATCTCCAGATGTCTTGGGAGGCTAGTCCATACATCTTTTGTCCATCTGGATGTCCATGACCTCTTTGTGACCGAACTCTCAACATTTTAACCGCCCTCCATGTTTCATGGATTCCTGGTGTTCTTGTGAGGAGAAGTGAGTTGTTTTCATTAATTAATTAAAAAAAAAGTATATATATATAGATTTAAAAAAATTATTATATATTTTTTTGAATTGTTCTTAATTAAAAAAAAAGGTATAGACACAACAGCGCCCTGTTGAATTTCTTGCATTTCGATCAGAAAAAAATAACCCGTAAAAACAAAGTTTTTCACTATAAATCCTGTATATGCGTGGCGGCTAGAGTCCTCTCGTCCTCTGGCTTGAGATGGCTGCCACCTATGGGTCAGATGATTGCATGGCACCATTAAGCAATTGGTAATTAAATATGATATTTTTGTCCTAAAAAGTGTAAAATTTTGGAAAAAAATGTTCACGAACATTAATTGTCACGCACAACGAGTCTGTGTGGAAAATGTCAGCTCGATTGGACCACGGGAAGTGGGTTAAAAAATGACAGAAAGATTTTCACGGTCGTAAACGCGCAAGCAAGCAAGTGAACTTAATATAAAGGATTTAAAAATGGGCAAATTGGGTTCAAGTGTTCACGTTTGTTTGTTCACAACATTTGTTTCTCAGAACCACGTTGGGTCAGGCAAGGGGGTTACAACATTCAACGAGGGGTACACATTCCTGTCAACCCCTTATCAGTGCCCTACCTGATGACAGACCAATTCAGACATTATTGGTCACCCCGTGCCCCTCATAGATCTCAAAGTTAATCCTACAAAGTCCCATCACAAGGGAGAAACACAAACAAATTGACATGGTTTTGTTGCTGCGCGTATTGAAACGGCTGTACGCCGTATGGAGCTGAAAACTCAATTTCCCTGGACAAGAATGCGGGATTAAACCGTGTGTTTTGATAGGTGTGGCTACACGAGTAGCCAAAGAAAGGTTGAAACCCGCTGGCCTAGGTCAGCGCATCGGAGTGGGGAAGGTCTTGAGTCATGAGTTCCATCCAACTTGTACGGTGCACGTATAGTGAACTTATTTTGCACCGTACGTATCCAACCGTGTCTACAACGAACTAGACGGTCAATAGGTACATCAGCCAACAACACTGGGCAATGGCTCTTCTTCGCAGTACCTCTCTATGTGCTATGAAGAAGGGTCATTGGCCGAAATGTCGCCTATTATATTTGTCCTTTCAAGGCCGCACGCACGCAGGCCGTGTTGTTGGTGACGAGCGTGTTCGGTCTTTGGTGTTGTTCTGGCACCACTGCCAACGCAGCAGCAGCAGTACCAAACAGTTACAATCAAAGCCTCTTCATCCAGAATCAGAATCTCTATTTATCCTGGAAAAATCCGATGAGCTATGAAGCTCTTTTTTAAATAGATGCCCAGTAGGCGCGGATCAGAAAGTTACAACAAACTATAAAAAAAACAACGATAGGAGTGCAAAGTATAGGAAAGATAAGCTAATCACTAAAAATAAACTTTAAACAAAACTTTTTATTATACCAGGTAAGGCCCACCGAGATAGATAGCTCTTTTTTCAGAGACGACCCAGCCATAAATGAGAGCTCAACAAAGTGGCTTATCACGTGGACATTTATAGCAGTCGAACACTCTAAATGTGTGTTGATTCTAAATGTGGAGGGAAAACCCGGAGGACCAGGAGAAAAAATCCACGCGATTACGACATACAAACTTAACTTCTCACTTGAGCTTTGCTTGTGTTGAACCAATGCTGCTGAAATTCTGCCCTCACAGCAGTCGACTTCCCAAGAGCAACGCAAGGATGTCCCCCGGTGCGGAATGATTTCCGTCGGTGTGGATTATCTGCTGTAACGCGTGGATCATATAAACACGGAACGTAAGCGGAGCGTTGCATAAAATAATCCTGGTTGGAATTACGCAGATCGACGACAAAGCGGAACACGTGGAGTAGCGAACAAACGCAAGTTCCGGAGCCGTTCCTCGGGTACGGCGGGTCGGGGCGATTGCCCAGGGCCCCGCGCATGGGGGGGGGGGGTGGGGGCGCCGCTTTAAGGTCACGGTGTCAGATGTAATACTCCCGGTTTAGTTTGAAGGCGTCGGGGGGCCCACATGGTGGGATTTGCCTCGGGCCCTGGACCCTCCCCCACCTATAGATGGCCCTGACAAGGTATAAGAGTCATCATTGTGACTGGCCAGGAAAGTATAATGGAGCTTGGCAGGGTCACGTCGCTGAAAGGGATGATGATGAGGATGATGACCGGTGGACGAGACTAAGGACGGAGTGGCAGGCAAACGAGAGGAAGGCTCTGAAATAATATCAACACAGATTTAGATGTTCGCTGTATATATCGCTGCATCACGGCACCGTGAGATGGCATGCCAGCTTTGGGGGAGGCCTTTATCCGGCAGGGTATTTACCATAGCTGATGATGATGCTGCTGATGACGATGATGAACACATTCCGGCAGAGGGAGCTGGTAGGAACGTTGGGTTGCTCGGTCAATGGGCAGGGTCAACGGCGGCGTGGTGCATTCCGCAAATATGCCCGACTGTGAGGGCGGGCACAAGCCGGCGTGAGTAGGTTAAACGTTGAGTTTGATAAGGGCACCACGGGGTGACCAGCCCTCCCCACCCAGCCCCACACCTCCCCACCCAGCCGCTCCCCACCCTCCCCTCCCCACCCAGCCCCACCCCTCCCATTTTTGGATGCACGACGGACGGACACAATAATCCCCTGTGGGCTGGTGTAACCAGGAGGTTCTTACCAGTATAAGGCGAACATCGGCGAAGTGCTTGGCATCAGGTATGGGCGGTATTTAAAACAGTCGAGGGAAGGAATTGAATACGTTATACAACATGAATGAAATTCCCCACACAAAATAAAACTATAAGACACCAGGGCTCATCTCGAACTTAAGCCTGCGTACGTGTCTGACCTTCACCTGAAAATACCTAAATTCGTAAGGGGGGGGGGGTCATTGCCCGAGAAGGGGGCGGGGAAGGGGTCGTGGTAAGCTCCAACGGCCATCAAAAAAACATCAGCTCGCCGTGTCGGGAAATCGATGGGGTTCTTCTCACGATTGTGCCCGGCGTACGTGATGCTGCGACTCGGCACAAGGTCGAGGCAACTCAGGGGGTTTTGTATAAAAGGATGGAGCCCATCTCACTGGCACTTGAGTCTTCCCCAGGAAGGTGGTACGAGTTCTTCCCGCAGCCATGAAGTTCCTTCTTCTGCTCGCTCTGTTGCCCTTCATCGATGGTGAGTGTTCGAAAAGCCCCGTGGCGTCGTGGGTGGCTGGCTGGGGCTGTGGGGGGCTGTGGGAGGCTGTAGGGGGCTGACCCCCCACCTCCAGCAGCCCCCCGCTTTGCTGAAAGGTGTCATTCAGACCCCGCCCGCAACTTCTAAATTATTTTAAGCCAGGGCTTAATTTTAACGTGTACACCTCGATATCTACGACTGGACATCTGCAAAAAAAGAGCTGTATAGCTCATCGGATTCCTCCAGTATAAATATTCTGAAATGATTCGGATATGCACACGCGTGTGTGTGCGTGTCCACGTGTGTGTGTACTCACGTGCACACGTGTTTGTACACGTGGGTATAAACTCGAGTGTCGAGTTGTGGGGATTCTGCCTCAAATGAGAGCACCTGTTGCTCCGCTGTGTAAACATCGCCACTAGGGAGACAAAGGCGGCCTTGCGTGGTGCTGGCCACCCACCCCTCGTGTGCCGTGCCGGCCTTCACAGGTGCGCTGCTCGCTAACAGCACTTTGCCCCAACAGCCCAAGGCAGCGTTCTTCACTGCAAGGCCCCGCGGGCCACTGGTGGAACCCTGGTGGCCTTTAGTGGGGCCCCTGGCAACACAAAAATGTGAAAACATCCTGAGCGGGCGGTGTGGTGGCCCTCACACTGATGCCTTATCGGCGAACGTGCCCCCCCCCCTCTGAAATTTAGTGAAGAACACTGCTCTAAGGCTATGTGGGCGGTGTTGTTTGTCTTGAGTGTGTGCTTGTACGCAGTCGAAGTGTAGCGGTTAGCGCGCTGTGCCACGAATCCGGACACCCGAGTTCGATTCCCGCTCACGGCCGACACAGTGACGATTATCTGAACCGGTCCTGGGCCTCCCCTAGGTCGACTCAGCCTGGTGCAGTGTGTACAAACATCGCCACTGGGGAGACAAAGGCGGTCGGGCGTGGTGCTGGCCACCCACCCCCTCGTGTGCCTTCCCGGCCTTCATAGGTGCCCGCTAACAGCACTTGCCCCAACAGTCTGCTTAAGGCTACACGGGGGATCTTTGTCTTTTTTGTGCGCAGCGTGCCCGCGCATCGTATCGCGCTCAGGGTGGGGGGCCCGCTCCCCCAACGGCATCACCTCCATGCCGGTGCCCGTGTATTACTTCATCATCCACCACACCGCCACCCCGACCTGCTCCGACGAGGCCGCGTGCTCGGCGCGCGTGCGCAGCATCCAGAACTACCACATGGACTCGAACGGATGGTCCGACATTGGATACAGGTGAGTTGGAGGCGAGAGGGCCCCCGCCCCCTCCCCCAGAGGTGTGAGCTATGGGTAAGGGGCCGTCCATAATTGACGTCACGCGATTTTGGACGATTTTTTACCCCCCCCCCCCTCTCTTCGTCACACAACGTCAGAAAAAGTCAGACAACCCCTCAAATATGACGTCATAAAGCTCTGCCCCCCCCCCCCCCCCCCAAAAAATGCTTCAAATCGCTTTAAACTATTGTCATTGTAGTGCGTATTTAATGTGGCGCTGCACTCTGATGTTGTAGGAGAAAACGTGTATTAAAAAGTATATTTAATTAAGTAGAACGTGTTGTTTATATTTATTGAAAGTTGCGCATTTTGATGTCTCACCCCCCCCCCCTCGTCACACATCGTCACAAATGTCTGACCCCCCCCCCCAGGTGCGTGACGTCATTTATGGACGGCCCCTGAGGTAGATGAGAGAGTTGCGAGGTCTCAGAATCTGTATCTATATTGGAGGAATCCTATGGGCTATGAAGCTCTTTAATTCACAGATGTCCAGTTGGGGCGGGTCAGAAAATTAACAACAAACTATAACAAAAATACGATAAGAGGGCAAAGTATCGGAAAGGTAACCAAAGCACTTACAAATATAACATGAAAATCAACATTTTTTTTTAGCCCAGAGGTAAGAACTTATTTTCAGAAGCGTCGACACGCACGCAATTTACGGTAAAACTAAACTATCAAGAAAACTACTCTTTGGTTCTTTCGGTAAAGTCACGTAGAATGTTTTTAAATAATTTAATTAGAATATTTACTTTCTTTTTTCTGTCTACGTGACTTTACCGAAAGAACCAAAGAGCAATTCCTGCAGTCACGAAAGCTCCAAATCAAGTATCAAGGAAACTATAATTATTTTACCAGGTAACGCCCACTGAACTACATCGCTCTTTTTCAGCGATATAAATGACATGATACAAATGATACTCAACCAAGTGGCTTATCACGTGGACATTTATAAACAGCCAAATACTTGTAAGAGGTATGTTGATTCTAAACGTGGAGGGAAAACCCGGAGGACCCAGAGAAAAATCCACGCGACCACGGGGGGAGAGAGAGACACACACGCACACTCCAAATATACAGTAGCAGGCGTCAGGGTCGGGGTCGAACCCACGAACAACTTGCATAGCCCCTGTATCATCACGTCCCCTTGTCCCTGCGTGCCCCCTCTTGTCCCTTGTACCCCCCCCCCCCTCCGTTGTCCCCCCCGTCCCCCCTGCTGTTCCCCGTGCCCCCTGTTGCCCCCCCCTGTTGTCCCCCGTGCCCCCCCACCTGTTGCCCCCCCCGTGCCCCCCAGTTTCCTGGTGGGAGGTGATGGCAATGTGTACGAGGGTCGCGGCTGGGACCGCCAGGGCGCGCACACGAGTGGCTACAACACCCACCTGGCGGCCAGCTTCATCGGAGACTTTACCTGTGAGTTCACCTGAGCACACCTGGGCACACCTGGGCACACCTAGGCTCACCTGGGCACACCTGTGATTTCACCTGGGCACACCTGGGCACACCTGTGAGTTCACCTGGGCACACCTGGGCATCTGCTCCGATCACCTGCCCACCTCGCCACTTGAACACCCGATCACATGGTAATGGCCATCATCTTCTTTGTGCGTCTAGTTTGTTGTCTCTCCCCCCCCCCCGCACCTCCAATTAGTCCGGTTTGGCTAGGTACGGCGCGAAAGAAGTTCAACATATACACACGCGCAAATAGGAGGACGTGTAGGCGGATGGTCAGATTATGTATTTATTTTGGGCTGCTTGCATTCTGCACGGCGACCACGCCGACGATGACGGTAATGTTGGTCGCGGTGTCAATGACGATGATGACGATTACCCATGCCACGTGCGCTCCACGCTGCACAGCCTCCAAGCCCGTGGCGTCGGCCATCACAGCGGCCAAGGCGCTGATCACCTGCGCCATCAACAAGGGCAAGCTGAAGAGCAGCTACCGCCTCATCGGGCACCGTCAAGTGGGCTCCACCACCTGTCCTGGGGACGCCCTCTACAACGAAATCAAGACGTGGACCAACTGGGGCAACCCCTAAACAACCCCACCACGCCTGCCCTGCCGGACACGAGCTACGACCGAGTCTCCCACCGGCATTCTTGATCCATCAACGCACCCCTAACACGTCACCTTCCCCACTGCTAAGCAACGGCCTCTCGCTCTCCCCAACCCGGCTTTCCTCCCCACCTTCCCGAAGCTAGCTTACCTATCTAGCGGATACATTTGTAGCTGCCGACCGCCAACACTTGGGCAAGCCTGCAGACTGGAGCGAGTGTCAAACCATTTACCGCACAATCGGAGCGGGAGCTCCCTCGAGTGGACCCCCCACCCCTTCTCACAGCAGTGGCACGAGCAAGCACTTCCAGGGCTGCGCCTTTACATCAAACTATATATTCCTCCCCTCCCCCCACGTAAAACACTAAATTGCATCAACCTATTTTTGTTGCTCAAATGACGATCGCAATAAAAAACAAAACTGCGGTGATCATTGTCGTGCCCGTGTAAAGCATATGGGTTTGTGTTGTGCGAGTGTGGCCTCAAGGTGCACCTAGCCTGGCACAAGCGGCGTGCATGACGTCACCACCAACGAGTGTTATTATATATGGATGTCTTTGTAACGCGTGGCTGTGTGAACGCACACAAGCGATTCGAGCCACAGCCGTTGCTGGCACTTGAACCCGAGGTTGCACGGTTTCACAGCAGTGTGCTAACCACTGTGCCACTGCTCACAATCATAAAGTGGCAAAGCACTGTGCAAAGTTCACTAACTCGACAGCTTAACACTTGAAAGCATGGCCAATAAACCCACTCGCACAACCGTAACATTAACCATTACATTTCAGAGACCACGTTCACATTTTTTCCAAAAGTTTTATTTTGCCCTTAACGGATGAAACAATTCCAACATACAAACAGGAACCAAACGTGTGGTGCCAGACCAGTGGTTTCTCCGAGATCAGACCCCCTGAATTACAACTCAAATGTTGGGGTTACACTTTAAAAAAAACACAGGGCACGGTTGAGTTTCCACCTGTGAACTTTACTTAGGTATGCCTAGAGGGCAAACGGCATATGGATTAAATAGGCTCGCGATACACTTCACGAAACTGCACGCACTTAAGAAGCAATGTTCCCTCTATCGAGGTCACGTGCACTGTACCGGTTTATAGAAACTCCTTCGACCACCAGCAGCTGCTACCTTCGCCACAAGGTTCAATAAATCGTGACAAATTGAATCGCCGGGAAGTGAAGTGTCAAAAATCCAGCCGCCACGATTATCTAACGCTCCTTCATCTAGGAATATAACATTACAGCGTTTGCCCCTTTAGACCAAGCAATCGATTTATTGAAAATAACTTAAAAATGTTCAATTGTTTGAAAACTTCCATCCACTGATCTAGAGAATTAACCTCCATATCTGGCATCACCACCAAGCTCACAAGCTGCACAACTGGAAAATACAGTTACAGGATTTTAAGTTGCCAACACGCACAACGCTTACTACACCCTCCCACGAGAGGATGGATATTCGTCCCATCGCTACGGTGGGTGGCTTTTCTACAAACAGCCCCCCTTCCCCTCCGTTACCCCACTGCTCAATTAGGGCCTCACAACACGAGATACGTAGGGATATGACTAACTTCACCGTGCCGGTCAATGCAGGTTTGGTAAAAAAAAAGTGGGAAGCATGGAATTCCAATTCAAAACATAAACCACAACTGTCGATCCTCAAAGCATACCATAGTGCAACCTCAAAAACTGCCACTGTTGTCAGCATGTTGACTGGGTTGGATCTTCAGTTTACCTACCCTGGATGAACGACTGGGACGACCCCTAGGCGGGGCGGGGCAATTCTGGCTAGGCGACTAAATTCCCAACTTTTGATATACGGAGGTCACAACTTTGAGACAAGCCTACAGATTAACAATGGCCGCTAGTTTTGGGGTGTAGATTTTTGAAGGTTGTGGAGCTTTTAAAAAGTGTGTATTAAATGTTGCGTCGACAATTAAAATACGTAACCGTTGCTACTTAGTTTTTTTTTTTAAGGAGACGGTAGTGGCGAGTGTTTGTTCGCACTGCCAGGTTTTTTTCCTCCCACCCCCCCCCCCCCCGTTTTCAAAATGTTTATTAAAACGTGAAGTATAAAAACACAATCCTAAATATAGAATGGCATGCGACAACGTACGGCTCGGTTAACTCGACTTCACAGATCCAAGTCGACACACGGGAGGTCAGGTTAAAGGACACCAATTATAAAAATCAAATCACGCACGGGCAATCGCATGATTACACGGCGGCGCGCCAAGAACAATATCTAAAACGCCACAGGAAAAACATCCTCATTTCTTCAAAGACAAATGACCAGAAAAAGAGTTTTTTTTTTCCTCCAGGTCCAAAAGCAATGAACGTGAATGACCTAAATGTACAAAAACAGCTAAGAGGTCAAGATTTACCGACATTGTATCGGGGATGATTAATTAACTACTAGGTTGGAGATAATGGCGATGCGATTTCCGAAGGAGTGTTGCCCAGGAGCGATGCCCTCCTTGATTTACGAGTCGCTCGCTGTTTATGTCAGCTTCTGTTGCAGCTCCTGGCCCTAATATGTCAGAGACACACGGGGAGACACAAGTGGGTTTAGGGATACCTCGTAGTTGCGATGCACAAGGATCTTGAGACACGGGGCTGGCTTCAAGAGGCCTTCATCCAGCAGCAGATTGGCCAAGTGCTGTTAATCATCAGCCACATTAGCCTGCAGGTAATT
This sequence comes from Lampetra planeri, assembly GCF_965212315.1. Classification (NCBI taxonomy): domain Eukaryota; kingdom Metazoa; phylum Chordata; class Hyperoartia; order Petromyzontiformes; family Petromyzontidae; genus Lampetra; species Lampetra planeri. Next base: position 7,494,791 of record NC_136131.1, read on the forward strand.
TAGGCATTAACAATTTGAAAAAACCTTCCCAAAAAAGGCAAGCAGCCTTGGGAGTAGCCAGAAATAGACTCGTGGACGTGTCAAAGGCACCCCATGACCCTTGTTTATGTGGATTGGCAGGTGGACAACAAGAGTCATTTTAATACAAATCCAAAGCATAGTTGCCAAGCACAGGCCCAAAGCCCCAAAACACCAAGCGGCTAGGCAGGTACAATAGAGGAACTTTTATGCATGTGAACATTTAAGATTTACCAATATGCACACCCCACCTTCTATCCTCTCGCATCACCACTTATACAAGGAGTTCCACCGTGCACGACGTTGGCACGAGCGCAAATTCCATTGCAACCATGTCTCGCAAAAAAAGGCCGTCGCTGAACTTCCCCCTCCCCACCCCCCCCCCCCCCCCTCGGACTCGAGTGGAGAGACGCCGGCCCCGCGGATCAAACCGCGTCCGCCGTACGCCACGCGGCTAGGGTGCTGCCATGGCTGCCACGCGAGGGTGGGTGGAAAAATTGAGGGACTCGCCAATCTGTGAGCATGGGGGGGGGGGGGGGGGGCTCCACACATCGCCCAACGCACGCGTTCCCCTGAGGAACAGCAGCAGCGGCGGCGATCCACCCTCGCTCACCCAGAAGCCAGACTCATTGGCTGCCTCGCGCCTCACCCGTAGCACTGCGCGATCAATCCGTTTTTTTTAATTCTAGAAATTTTGACGACGTAACGAGAGCTCATTACAAAACGCCGAGGAGGGTCCAACGATAGGGTTACTGAAAATCCGCAAATAGCTGTCCCGGTGCAACGGGACCACATGAATGGGGGGGGGGGGGGGGTGAAGAAAAGGATGGGGCCCGTCAACCGCTTTCGAATCGTTACGCGGGAGGGCGGCGACTGCGAATGAAATCCGAGGAGCTCGCGACCTCGCTCCCGCCTGCTACGGCCTTACCTCAAAGATGTTGTCCTTCTTCTTGGACGACCTCTTCTTCATCACCACCTGGGGAGACACGGCAACGTTAGCAGGGCACAGCCACTGTTATTGTATTCTTATACAAGATCATACAACAGCGGCTAGCACGCCATGCTATGCACCAGCCAACACCAGTGACGATTATACGAAGCGGTCCTGGGATTCCCCCCCCAAAGTCTACTAAACCTCAAATGAGTACCTGGTGCGGTGTAAACAATCTCCACTAGGGAGACAAAGGTAGCCAGGCGGGCCTTCATCAGTGCTCACTAACAGCACTTGACCCATCAGTGTGTGAAGGCGATATAGGGGAAGACGACGCGTCGTCTTTGGGGTGCGAATGAGCGTTAGAAATGGCAGTTATATCCACACCCACATTGCAATTGTATTTTTTTAATACAAAATCTATGATCATTCTGCTTGTTTACCCAGGAAAGCCTCACCAGAGTCAAAAAATTTTTCTGGAGGATCCGAGCTAAAATTTGCATTAAAGGGCAATCCTGTGGCTAGGTTTGAACCCAAATCGGGGCAGCATTCAGCATCGTGGTGTTCCGCCAATACCACCAGGGGTGCCACGGTGGCGAGATGTTAATTACCCTTGCCTGTTATACAGGAGGTCGTGGGTTCGATCCAGACGCCTGTATATTTGGAGTTTGCATGTCCCCCCTCCCTGTGGTCGCATGTAATTTTCTCCGGGTCGTTTGGTTTTTCCCGCCATTTAGAATTAACATACTTTTGGAGTATTTGGCCGCTATAAATTTCCACGTGATAAGCCACTTCGTTGAGTTATAATTTGTGACCAGGTCGCTTCTGAAAAAGAGCTATATAGCCGTGGGCATATGAAGTAAACTATATAAGAATATCAATTGAAAGCTTTCGTGACTGCAGGGATTCATCTTCTTGGTACTTTCGGTAAAGTCACGTAGAAGGGAAATAAAATAATAAAAATGTTTAAATTTTATTATTTCCCTTCTATGCGACTTTACCGAAAGAACCAAGAAGATCTATAAGAATAGTTGACTTCGTAGGTTTAGTTACACCGCTGCACGAGGAGTGTCGCGCGCGTTTGGGCAAAAAAAATAAAAACCCCGAATCAGACACTCACGATGACGACGATGGCTGCGACGAGGGAGAGGACGAGGACGCAGATGATGGCGATGATGCCGGGGGCCATGTGCTTCATGTTCATGCGCGGCGGCTCGTCGTCGTAGTACCACACCTGCGCGCCACGCTTGCTCAGGTCGAGCGCTTCGCGTGGCAGGCCTGGCAGCTCCCCCTTCAAAAACTGGGGGAGAAAATAAAAAAGTCAAAGCTGGAAGGATTTAATGTTTTTTGGTAAGGGAGTCAATAAATAATTATAAAGGAGAAGACTCGAAGAGAGGGCGTGAGGAGAACTGCAGACGAGTGGGGAAGGCAGCCCACGCGGTAGCGAGGAGCCAGTGCTACTAACAATTGCCCAAGTTCTGTGGTTCTCTACATATTACGGTGTTCACACTCATTACACAAAGTGCTCGCCCACAAAATGAATCGCAACACCTTGTCGATCTTGTCAAGGATCATAACAAATCACGCAAACGTCGGTCAGCCTCGCAGCGGCTTTTGGCTGACCAGCGAACAGACGGTCACCGCATGGGTGTGCTTTCAGATGCACTTCTGTGGCCGTCTGGAACGCTCTTCCTTCCGACATTATGAAACCACTGGAGCGATGCACTTTTAAATCTATATTGACAACTCACTTATTTAGAACCACTTTGTGTTTGTCGTCCTTCCCCCCGTACCTCCGATGAACACGGTTGGCAACATACGGTGCTAAAGTTCAACATCCATGTTATGGGTCAATGATCGAGCGTTTTAAGAGCACCTTACGTGGATGGGGCATCTCGGAACACTGTACTCTGCTGTACCCTTCTATCGAGCGGGCACGCACATCATCATCATCATCTCAAACATGTGAAGGGGCGTACCCCAGCGGGAGCGAACCCCAGTTGGCCACTCACCTGCTTCTCCAAGTAGTAGGCGACAGTCCCCACATCCTGATCGGCAGACGTGTTGCCGGCCTTGATGGTGATTAGAACATTTCCGGTGTCGTCCATCTACGTGGTGGGGGGGGGGCGGTGGCGACATTGATCGTTAGCGATTTGTCCTCTCGTAAAAAATTTGCATTATATTTGTCACAAATGCTTTTTTTAACAATCGGCGAGCACTAGCCCACCGGGGTCACCCAGACTGCATCACGCGGAATTCTATACGGGGAAGGAGACCTGGGAGCTCCATCTCAGAGAATGCAGCAGTTGGAGGATTCCAGCTCGGGCCGAATATTCGTGGCAATGTTTAAAAAAAAAAAAACACATCTTTGTCAATCTAATGCTGGGACGAAGGCCTTTCTCCATGCCGTATCATGTACACACGTTTGTCCATCCTATTGATCTTTCAGGCAACTTTAGTTTTAATACAAATAGAGCACTAACAATGACGTACCATGGTTTCGCTCATTTGAGAGGGGCTCAGGAGGAAGGAGTCCTGCATCACCTTTTGAAGTCTCCTAGAAAGAAGAATTTGTAAAATTAAACCTCAGCCGTCGGTAAAAAACACAATTACAAACGGATTACGTTCGATCCAATGACGTTTCACCTCCCCCCCCCTCTTTTTCAGTAACTTCCTCAAGAAGCTCGCAGCAAATTGAGTGAAACGTCAGACAATTGTGCACCAAACATCACGAAAAACACGCAGGAGCAGGTTTGGTGAATCGTCGTGGTTCGAGACAGATTCCGGAATAGATTCTTAGTCTCGTTTTGCAAGGTCCGCAAATTGTTTGTGCCATCACATTCGTGTCATCTGTCCAGTCCGCAGTCTCCAGGTCGCATCGCTTTGTCGATTCTGAATTTTAAAAATCTACAGCCTATTTAGGTAACACATGCACAGTTTAAAAATCAATTAAAATAATCCAATTTGACACGCAGAATTCGACGCGTGTACCACGAACACCTTTTTTTTTTAAATGGACAAATCCTTACGAACCAAGCGGAAGTGGTCAGACTTTCACCCAGTAACGAAATCCACCATAACCAATGGGGTCCTGCAGCAAGTCGACAACTCGCATAGAAACGTATACACTGCTGAAGAGATAACCCACGCTAACGTTTTTCTAACAATTTACAATCCACCTTTTGATAATTTCTCATTTCCCCCAACAGGAGCCCCTAAAACCCACAACAAGAAAGTTAACCGCAGGGGCGTCCCCCACCCCGCCCGCTCCCCCCCCCCCCGCCGTTTAACTTACGTCTTGAACTGCGGTTCAAGCACAGTAGGGTGCGTCATGTTCACGAAGAAGTCCAGCACGATTTGGCTGCAAGGGCAAACACACATCGGTATTAAACGTCGCACCTCATCACGACGACGACGTCGTCGTCGTCATCTGACGAGAGCACCTCTCCTCGCCACCGGCGTTTGGCCGCGGCTTTTTAAGGTCGCACGGCGCGCGAACCAGCGGCAAAGCCCTGCGCTTCACCACCCCCTTCATTTGAGGTGTTTGTTTATTTCATGAAAAATAATCGCACAACGAAAAATTATGGAAATATTGTTATTTGGTTCTTTCGGATAGCTGCGCTGTGTGCAATGTGGTGATTAGTCGCACATCGGATTAGACCTTTTGGCTGTGGCGGCCGTACTGACAGTGCGAGTGAACTCTAACCCTTCCGCCCGATTTGAGCCACTCACTCTACCCCCACCACCCCCTGGACTACTTGGCACTTGACAATCAGGTGAGGAGGATTATCTCACAATAAAAATTGGAATGGGCAAGGACTACATGTAGAATGCATTGCAATGAGCGATCATCATCACCATCAATTAGTCAACTGACAAATAACTAAATCAAACTTGGCAAGAGGCAACTTTGCCGCATTGCCAGAACTAGAAGGTAAAACACTTAAGCTATTTTTATCTTACCAGAGGAGGCCCAGAGCTGTATAGAGGCGAGGCTCTTTCTCAGAAGTGACCTGGCTAGCACATTTATAGCAGCAAAATCCTCTAAAACGCACGTTTCTAAACGTGGAGAGAAAAACCAGAGATCCCAGAGAAAAATCCACACCACCACGAGGAGAGTCATGCAAACTCCAAACACACAGCAGGCGTCAAGGGGTCAAGATCGAACCCACGACCTCCTGCGCACCATGCGAGAGGGAGAGTCGACATCGCCACCGTGCCACCACCCCCCCCCCCCCCCCCTTACTACTCACGTGCACATGACGAGCCGCTTGCATTCCGGGTCCGCGTCCACCAGCTTGTCGGTGTTGCGCACCCCGGCACTGTTGACGCACCAGCGTTGGCGCGTCGTCTCGTTGGACTGCTCCGCCCTGAAGGTGCCGTTGTCGAAGCACTTGGGGTCGTAGAGGCCGTCCGTGTCGAGACGGCCGCCGGACGCGGGACCTGAGCGGCTCTGGCGTTTCAGCGCGTCGCTCTCCTGGTGCATGAGGATGCAGCGAGGCGTCACTGCAACGCCGCCAAACGTCGACGGAGAGGAGAGGGGGGGGGGAAGAGGGACGGCGGATTCGGGACGAGAGATGATGGGGAGCAAAGGTCACCACAGGCAAGCAACTTGAACCCTTTCCCATTTCGATGGGGAAAGTCATTGGAATGGAATCAGATGAAAAAAAACTAAGATGAAATTTATTTTGTCGGTACGTCTTCAGGTCGGAAGACATACGGAGAGGCTCCCACAAGGCCATGCGGGAGGGCGTGTGGCATGGTTTGGCGCCGGCTATAAAAAAAAAAGTGCGGTCATGGTCGCTATAGCTCTCTGCGGTAAGTACAATGTCTTTAAAAACAACATCGCTATGCCTAGAAATAAAATAAACGCCGACTGCTTGTACGCTTCAGTGGTGAATGGGACCCACCCTGCAACTTTCAGACGTCTCCGAACGGGAAAGGGTTCATTACAATGTATGTTGAAGGTCTTTCGCACTGTACGTAGCCAACAGTACTAAAATCGGAAGTGTGAGGGAAGGACCACTAAACACAAAAACGGTTCTAAAAAAATATGAATGAATTGTCAATTTAGATAAGTGTATAGTTCCCAGTGGCTTCATAATAAAGCAAACGATGTAAATATATAATTCACATTTGTCTATAGCACCGTCTAAGGAAAAACATGTATGCTAGGGGGAGGTTTGAGACAAATTTACCTGCACATAAGGCAATTGCTTGAAGCGTGGTGCCCCAACCACCAGTGAATTGGCCAATCAGTATCAAGAGCCTGGCTCCTACCATAGGAATGTGGAATTTCCACCGCCGGCCAATGAAGAGCAACCACGCCATTGCTTTGTTGAGCAGGCAGGGCAGGATACCACTCAATCCCCCCGTTACATTCACGGATGAGTTGCGCATAAAATTTTTTAAAAACTTGGACTCTGGACTGTGACAAGGGTGCAGTGATTCACTCTTGCAAATGAGATCACACGCATGTCCAACATGTCCACTTGCTTACTTACAGTGTGCAGTCCGTTGGTCACCTTTGCTTAAACCACGTGAAAACCGACGCAGACTGGAATCAACAATTGCCATCAACGGTGTTAAGCAAGGACGATTTCTGGCCAGATTTTCATTTAAAAAAAACAATAAAATGGGCCAAAACTGCCTCATTTCATTAAAACTAACATTCATTCTTTGAACCTCCATCCCACCGCGCACATAAACGCAGCGACCCACCAAAATGGCCGTTGTCATAAACAAAAAACTTTGAAACTTTGATTAGCGCATCGTGAAGAACTCGTCGAGAGGAATAGATTGCTGCAGCGTTCGCCTTCAGATATAAAATGACGTCGCAACGCAGTTGATGCGAGAGCCGGGGGCTTATGGGACCTCGGGGTCCCGCCATAAGTTCTAGATTTGAAGCTTTCGTGACTGCAAGGATTCATACTCTTAGTTCTTTCGGTAAAGTCACGTGACTTTACCGAAAGAACTAAGCCTATGTATACCGCCATAAGGTTCATTTGGCAAAACATTTTTTTGCCAGATCAGTTGCGTTTCCACGAAAGCACGGACTGTCGCCTGCCATGCTCTGGGAAATTCCCCAATGACTGTGAAGGTTACTTTGTGGGGGGGGAGGGGAGTAGTGAGTCCATGAAGTATGCGCTCAAAATGCGTTAAATGGCGGGTCACGTTTGCAGGTACCGTGACCCGTGCGATGACGCCGGTTGCGCAAACACCAACGGCACGGCGGGCTCGTTAATGTGTAAGCGAGAGGGCGAGTAAACGACGAGAGTTGTGTAACACGAGACGACAGCCCCTTGCACACGGCACGCACAAGGACGGGCAAATCCGCACACCAAACTCGAACGTGCAAACACAGCCACGAGAAACCACGCAAAGAAAAAACCACCACGACGCCACACACACCACTCTGTATGTGTTGAACTTCTTTCGCACCGTACGCAACATGACTTTGTATACACCCACCACATTTCAGGCAATGCTGAACGCCCGAACCATTCGCACAACACCGCAAACCAGAATTCCCACAGAATCAGAATATTTTGATATACGATGCTTTTTCAGATGCCCATTAGTACATAACTGCCCATCTATTTACCAATAGCACTGTACACACATTGTGTAACATTTACACACATTGTGTTACATCTGCATACCCACACAACACCACACACCTTAACCGCCACTCCACATGTAGACCACACAAACACCCATATCACACCGCCAGAGCGGGAGGAGGAGAGGGGGGGACGTGACACGGGCAATGTGTGCAGAGAACAAGCGCTAAAGCCTTCACGAGCAACGAGTGGAGGGAGGATTGGGTGGGGTGGGGAAGGGACTCACGTTTCTCGCAGTTGACGATCTTGTTCTCGGGATCCTTCCACAGGGCCTTGCAGCCGCTGGTACAGTCCACGATACACTTGGTCGCGTAGGGGTTGAAGCGACACGCACTCACGCACGGGTCGACCACCCCCTTGCAGGCGGGACACATGTCTGCGGGAGGGGTTGATGGGAACGATGGTCACGGACATGGAATCAGGTGTATTCTCCTCCAAATGGCAGGGATGCGGACTGATAAAGTTGACCATCCAATGTCGTAAATATATAAGCTAAAATTCCCTCCACCTTATCACCGAGAGCGCTGTTGTCCGCACGTTAAATGTATTTCCCACCGTACGAAGCCAACCAGTGCTAAAATCAGGAGGCTGCGCCAGGAAGGACAAAATGAACGCAAAAAAAACCACGTGCTCGGGGAGGGGGGTGGTGGTGGTGGTGACTTGACGTGTCGCAGAATTCATTCAATCCCCTCACGCGATCGCCAACCCTTTTAAGAGACCTCGGTCCACACAGCAGCGAATAACATTTCTCCACCCGCTCTGCATACGAGCGCTCTGCTCTGTTGATCGCACGACGGTAAAAGCGATCATTTTAATTCCTCAGGGGAGGCGGAATCTAGCCACCATTTATAAGTGCAGCCATTGGTGACGGGGCAGAGCCGCCATTAAAACTCGCCAAGACTTGAGAACCCCATATTATAGAAGTCACAGGAGCAGATTTTATTGAACCCATGCGCATCTCATGGAGCCAAATGATCGAAGCCGCCAGGTGCGTTACTGCGTAGTGTGTGGGGGGGGGTCTGTGGTTGAGACATCCGGCACGCTGGGGGAAGTTCTTGTCAAGGAGGCGCAACATGGGCAAGGATGCCACTGGAGCTATGCACACCTTTAAATCTAGGATTGATAACCAATTTCTTTGGATATGTCGTGTTTATAGTTTGTCGTTTTCCCCCCGCGCCTCCAATTAACACGGTTGGCTACGTACGGGTGCAGAAGAAGAAGGTCAACATACATACACGGGCAAGGTCCCTGAACGACCTGGAGTGATGGAGGTGTTATTACACACCCACGAGGGTGCCCCGAAACCTTCCGGCAAGTCCATAAATTGTCACTTTTCAGGCATCCTCTCTCTCCGACAGTCACCACACCCCGACAGATGAATCTTTAACAATGGCCACGCTAAACACTGGCGTAAGGCAGAGGCAGCCTCGCCCCAAAGTCGTACCGCAACACAACCCCAGCATCAGATTACCCAAAGAAAAGCCTCACCCCAACCAACAGCAACACGAATCTAAAGGTTACACATTGGGCGATCCATGTATAGATACCCCCACTGAAATGAAATCGGGTGAATTTATGGTTAACATTTTATTCCAAAGCCTTTTGGTCACCCTCCAATCTCAAAAACAAGTAATACCAGCTCCAAACGTTATACATAGTGTCTAACGGCAGCCGTTGTTATTTGCTTACAACATTTAATGAGATGCATAAGCCGAGGTCATTGGGGTCATGATTACAAATCGGTAAGTTATCTATAAATGAATCACCCTGGATTAACAAATTGCTTATTTCAATATGCAACTTATGAAGCCAACAAGGCGCGTGGCCTTGGTGGTGGAAGTTATAGCAGCGCAAACACCAACTTTACTACTATCGGCCGTGCTGTAGAATCACCCTCCCCATAAATTTCGATTTAAAGCTTTCGTGACTGCAGGGATTCATTTTCTTGGTTCTTTCGGTAAAGTCACGTAGAAGGGAAGTAATACAAATTATAATAATAATAATAATAATAAAATAAAACATAATAAACATAATAAAATAATTCTCACGAAATAAAATAATTCTCACGAAACGTCGTGAGAATTATTTTATTATGTTTTATTTTTATCATTTTATTACTTCCCTTCTACGTGACTTTACCGAAAGAACCAAGAAGAAGCCTCCCCATAGTAGCCATCGATAACGGTCCATAAAGGGCACAACAAGGCACTTGGCCGGTCCATCTCAGCAGGGCATTCACTCCGGCTGCAATCCCATCACCCGTCTTGCCGTCTGGGTAAAGGGCCCTAACCACGCAACGTTCCACCCAGCCCCAACAAGGTGTTTTGTTGATGTCTAACGATACATCGACAAACCTCACGGTACCACGTTCGCTTACGAACTCGTGCATGGCTCATGATCGTCTCGCCACGGAAACCGCTAACACATTCGTCAAATAAAGAGATATTTTCGAACCGACGAGAGATTTTCGTTAGGTGGGTGTGTGGGGGGGGCTCCATTTTCTATACTGGATAACTCTTAAAGCCCATTCCCGTGTGTAACGTTTCATACATTTGGGCCATTTATCTCTCTCGACAAAACATTACGCTCCGTGGTTTGAACGATTCCCTTAAATGTGTGGTTCGCTTTATTTATTTATTATTAAACGCCACTTCCTCGTCAGGCGCGCGCACACCTCAACATGCACGCGCGCGTAATACATCTTACGTGGTTCCTGTTTCTCGTTAACAAAAAAAACCCCCACGACCCCCTCAATATACCAAACGCCCAATGTTTGGGGCCCAGGGAGTGTTTAAACAGGCGGGGGTGAAAATACATTTTTTTTGTAATACTATACACGTTGGTCATGCACGCATTTGCTCAGGCATTTCCACTTATCAAGGTGGTTTATTTTACTTCGTTTGGCCACGTTTCCCCCGCCGGTAACCCCTAGCCACCGCCCGTCTCTAGGCAGCAGTGGAGCTCGAAAGTTGTCGTTTCGTTCCAAAATGGCAGCCGCCACCACTCCCGCCCATCTCCACGTTAAAAGTCTCCTCGCCAGTCGGAGCGAAGGACCAATTTTTGTTGGTTGTCGTCGTTACAAAATGTATTCGATTTTAATACACTTTGGGTCAATTCTGGTAAACGATCCGCTTACGGACGTCATCTTTAACGAGTTAAGTCTCCGCAGCATTGCTTTAGCGGTGCTGTTTGTCGCTGGCCGCTTGGCGTTTTGGGGCCATCTCCGATTAAAATTAGACCTTCACCACTCGCCCGTCGTGTTAAGTTGATATATTGCTTTTAAAAACAAAGATTATTTTAAAAACAAAGATTATTTTAAAAACAAAGATTATTTTAAAAACAAAGATTATTTTAAAAAAAACGTTCGTGAACTAATTTGGGTCAATACTGGAGATGGTTACACCTTTTTAAACGTCGTCCTCAACGACGCACGTAACATCATCGCAGTTGTTAATAGGTAGTCGACGTTTTATATTAAAATATTATATTAAAATACCGTATATACCCCCACCACACTCCGCACAGGTGAGCCGCTCTACCCCTCACAGGTGAGCCGCTCTACCCCTCACAGGTGAGCCGCTCTACCCCTCACAGGTGAGCCGCTCTACCCCTCACAGGTGAGCCGCTCTACCCCTCACAGGTGAGCCGCTCTACCCCTCACAGGTGAGCCGCTCTACCCCTCACAGGTGAGCCGCTCTACCCCTCACAGGTGAGCCGCTCTACCCCTCACAGGTGAGCCGCTCTACCCCTCACAGGTGAGCCGCTCTACCCCTCACAGGTGAGCCGCTCTACCCCTCACAGGTGAGCCGCTCTACCCCTCACAGGTGAGCCGCTCTACCCCTCACAGGTGAGCCGCTCTACCCCTCACAGGTGAGCCGCTCTACCCCTCACAGGTGAGCCGCTCTACCCCTCACAGGTGAGCCGCTCTACCCCTCACAGGTGAGCCGCTCTACCCCTCACAGGTGAGCCGCTCTACCCCTCACAGGTGAGCCGCTCTACCCCTCACAGGTGAGCCGCTCTACCCCTCACAGGTGAGCCGCTCTACCCCTCACAGGTGAGCCGCTCTACCCCTCACAGGTGAGCCGCTCTACCCCTCACAGGTGAGCCGCTCTACCCCTCACAGGTGAGCCGCTCTACCCCTCACAGGTGAGCCGCTCTACCCCTCACAGGTGAGCCGCTCTACCCCTCACAGGTGAGCCGCTCTACCCCTCACAGGTGAGCCGCTCTACCCCTCACAGGTGAGCCGCTCTACCCCTCACAGGTGAGCCGCTCTACCCCTCACAGGTGAGCCGCTCTACCCCTCACAGGTGAGCCGCTCTACCCCTCACAGGTGAGCCGCTCTACCCCTCACAGGTGAGCCGCTCTACCCCTCACAGGTGAGCCGCTCTACCCCTCACAGGTGAGCCGCTCTACCCCTCACAGGTGAGCCGCTCTACCCCTCACAGGTGAGCCGCTCTACCCCTCACAGGTGAGCCGCTCTACCCCTCACAGGTGAGCCGCTCTACCCCTCACAGGTGAGCCGCTCTACCCCTCACAGGTGAGCCGCTCTACCCCTCACAGGTGAGCCGCTCTACCCCTCACAGGTGAGCCGCTCTACCCCTCACAGGTGAGCCGCTCTACCCCTCACAGGTGAGCCGCTCTACCCCTCACAGGTGAGCCGCTCTACCCCTCACAGGTGAGCCGCTCTACCCCTCACAGGTGAGCCGCTCTACCCCTCACAGGTGAGCCGCTCTACCCCTCACAGGTGAGCCGCTCTACCCCTCACAGGTGAGCCGCTCTACCCCTCACAGGTGAGCCGCTCTACCCCTCACAGGTGAGCCGCTCTACCCCTCACAGGTGAGCCGCTCTACCCCTCACAGGTGAGCCGCTCTACCCCTCACAGGTGAGCCGCTCTACCCCTCACAGGTGAGCCGCTCTACCCCTCACAGGTGAGCCGCTCTACCCCTCACAGGTGAGCCGCTCTACCCCTCACAGGTGAGCCGCTCTACCCCTCACAGGTGAGCCGCTCTACCCCTCACAGGTGAGCCGCTCTACCCCTCACAGGTGAGCCGCTCTACCCCTCACAGGCGAGCCGCTCTACCCCTCACAGGCGAGCCGCTCTACCCCTCACAGGCGAGCCGCTCTACCCCTCACAGGCGAGCCGCTCTACCCCTCACAGGCGAGCCGCTCTACCCCTCACAGGCGAGCCGTTCTACCCCTCACAGGCGAGCCGCTCTACCCCTCACAGGCGAGCCGCTCTACCCCTCACAGGCGAGCCGCTCTACCCCTCACAGGTGAGCCGCTCTACCCCTCACAGGTGAGCCGCTCTACCCCTCACAGGTGAGCCGCTCTACCCCTCACAGGTGAGCCGCTCTACCCCTCACAGGTGAGCCCGCTCTACCCCTCACAGGTGAGCCGCTCTACCCCTCACAGGTGAGCCGCTCTGCCCCTCACAGGTGAGCCGCTCTACCCCTCACAGGTGAGCCGTATTACCCCTCACCCCTCACAGGTGAGCCGTATTACCCCTCACCCCTCACAGGTGAGCCGTATTACCCCTCACCCCTCACAGGTGAGCCGTATTACCCTTCACCCCTCTCAGGTGAGCCGCTCTACCCCTCACAGGTGAGCCGCTCTACCCCTCACAGGTGAGCCGTATTACCCCTCACAGGTGAGCCGTATTACCCCTCACCCCTCACAGGTGAGCCGTTCTTCTAACGCTCACCTCGCAAAAGGAGAATGTTCCAACCCTCATCTAGCACAGGCGAGTTCTCCCACCCTCACCGCACAGGTGAGCGTTTCAATCCTCACCACACAGGTGAGGGTCAAAATCCCTCGCCACCACCCGCAGCCTCACCTTGAGCAGAAACTCGGGCGACCATGCCGAGAACGAGAGCCAGCGCCACCATCACGAGAGGCGTGGAGGCCATCATCATCATCGTCGTGGACAACACCACCACAACCCTTTCTTCTCGCTCCTGTTGTCGCCGTGGATTTTATTCACCAAAAGGACACCGCGCCAGGTGAGACAAGACGGCAGGTAAATGTGGAACGCGCGAAGATCGAGGATGAAATGGCGTCTCGTTCCTGTTCCTCTTCCTCCTCCTCGCCGCGCAGGTGAAGTCGAAGCGACCTGTGCGGCGGATTCACGTCACGGCAGGGGGGCGAGAGGGTGGCTGGGTGGGGGAGGGACGAGGCTTTTTAAATAGTTCACTTCAATATATATTTATTTACGCGTTCCACAATGGCTCTTGCTCCTCCTCCTTCTCCTCTTCGCGTCCGGTCACGCCTCCCGCACCCACACGCAGGCGGGGGCGGGGTGTGCGTATAGCAAGAGCGTTGATACGTTGCAACTTTGCCAATAACAACAAGATGTGTGATCCCCATCATCATTCACATCATCATGGTCAAATCCACTGCTGGATGAAGGGATCACCCCTCCCACTCCCGCCCCCCCCAAAATTGCCGCTATCTCGAAATGCTCCTGCGATGTGATACGACCAGATGATGTCATCGCCTCGGTGAGTGTGTAGCGTCGTCATCATCATAGCCAGGCGCATGGTCGACTCCACTGCTGGATGAACGACTTGCCCGCACCCCCTACCACTAGCCCTCAAACGCCGGGCCACTTTTCACGACCCCGCGATGGGAAATTAAATTTCCTCGCGCAGACCTGAGCACACGCGCTGATTTCATCGCTCCGTCCGTCCCGATGAAGTCCTCCCTCTGCTCTTCCTTTGACTGCCACTCCGCTGTTAGTCTTCGCCGCTGCCTGTGGCCCCCTTCGCGCCTGCGACGTCTCCTGCACAAGCCCATTTACTGTGCTCAACAGTAAATCCGAGGTATCTCACCTGCGTATGTTCTCTGATACCCTTTCAGTCCATCGGTGTAATTCCAAGCGTGCATGTCCGCATGGCTTTGTGGTGTATTTGTCCAGTTTTGGTTCTATTAACCTCGTCGCTGTCGATGTTTGTGGTATTTACGACGCGGTTGACACCGGCGCCATGAGTTCGATTATTTGGCCACGGCTAACATCAGTAGCGAGTGATATCCGAACCAGTCCTGGCTAGCGTCCGACCCATCACCATCCCGCAACTAACCGTCGTGGTGAAGTATGGTTAAACAACCACCGGGACCCTCAGGGCGTACCGGGTCCTTCAAACAGCAATGGATTGTGAAAAAATATAGTTTAGTTTTTTTATTATCTAGAAAGGTGTCTGGTGATATTCATAATAAAGGTTTTTGGGTTAGATCGCGTTATTTATAAATGTGTCGTAACCCTCCACCACCCGACACGGCCAAACAGTAAAAAATGTGTCACGTTTACAAAGGACAAATAGTTCACTACTTTAGCCCACCGGTGTGTTGAAGAGTAAATCAACATCATTTAAAATTTGAGTACGACGTTTCGCTGGTAATAACATCCAGCATGTCTGGTGATAATTGATCAACCGCTATTCTTACACTATGAGATCTCTTTTACCAGTGGCAAAATATAATGGTAGGTTTTTACCCTTTTAACTGGTACAAAACTGACACCTTTATTCAAGGCATCATGTTTGCAATGACCACAACACAAGTAGTCATCTGGCCCTACACCAATGGGGACTAGGCTCTAAAGAAAGCCGTCTCGGGTGTGGGCCAATCAACTTCAAGGACAGTGCATATTATTATCCTTATCAGAGTTGCTTCTTTTTGTTTGCTTTATTGACTACTTGTGTTGTGGTCATTGCAAACATGATGCCTTGAATAAAGGTGTCAGTTTTGTACCAGTTAAAAGGGTAAAAACCTACCATTATACGCTATTCTTACACAGCACATGGTGACGATGGTATGAAGGCTGGTATGCCGTGTACTGTATTGCGAATATTTGAGATGGTTCAGCTGTTTATTGTCACAGAAATGTTACCAAACAGATGTAACAACACACACACACAGGTAGAGAGAGAGGTGTACATCATTGCAATTATTACTCTTTGGTTGTTTCGGTAAAGTCGCGTAGATATAAAACAAAATAAATTAAATCACGACGTTTCGGGCACAACACAAGCGTCCGTCATCAGGTGGGACAACCACAGCATGAAACGACTGCTGAGGCGGGCACTGCCTCAGCAATTTATTTTGTTTTATATCTACGTGACTTTACCGAAAGAACCAAAGAGTATGTATGGATTCCTGCAGTCACGAAAACTTGAAATCTAGATTGCAAGTATTGTTCAACATTTCTCAGCCTTATCCAGGCCACCAGATCGGTAGAACTAAACGTGTGACCATTATGTAGCTTAGATCAGCAACTCAAAAAGAGTTGAGAATATGTAACCCATTCACCAAGATCAAGCCCAGGACAACGTCGCTTGAAGATGGTCGAGACTAACAGCGGAGTGGCAGCCAAATGAGGGAAGTGATGACGTAAACTCGTGTGCTGGATGGATTGTTACATCGGTAGGGATGGGAAGGCGACAGCTTGGGGGGAGGCCTTCATCCAGCAGTGGATATATCATGACTGACGCTGATGTGTGTCTTTGTTTGAGTGGAGATATGACTCATATCACCATATCCTCTTCCCTGCAGACGAAGAGTCACCAGCACCGCGTGAGTCAACAGTCACGGCAGCAATGCGACACGGCTACGCGCCACTGATGAAGCCTAGTAGCGGTGACGCGTTGTGTCAAGGCTTGTGCAGGGAGGGCTTTATCCAGCAGTGGATAGAGAATGGACGATCGTGATATCTAGTCGCGGAAGCGCAGTGGTTTGGTGATGCCGTCATCCCGCTGCGGCTAGACGACGGCCAATGCTTTCATCGTCGATGAATACAAGACGGTACCGGGCAGCGTGAGATGTGGCAAGCTAAGCCGTGATGAGTCTGGACAGCGCTTTGGATGGGTGACCGTCATGCACAGCGGGCGTTAGCGCTGCGTTGCGGGCAGCTGCGGTGCACGAGCAAAACAACAACAACAACAACAAACTCTTTGGTTCTTTCGGTAAAGTCAGGTGGGAAAACTGATGACGGACGCTTGTGTTGCACCCGAAACGTCGTGATCTAGTTGATTTTATACCGACGTGACTTTACCGAAAGAACCAAAGAGTATGGATTCCTGCAGTCACGAAAGCTTCAAATCAAGATTGAATAACAACAAACTCAACTCATTTGTCAGCAACGCTGCGCGGCCCGAAAATGAAACGACAGGCGACGTTTCGGACGATGGCCCTCCTCCATAGCGAACCGATGACACAAGGTGATGATTGTATCCACGATTGAAGCGTAGTCGTCGTTCATCTTCTACCAAGAAGCCGAAATGTCGCCAATGGCATATTATTGTTTATAGCCACGCGCTGTTGTTGATGAGTAAGAAGTGTGACCCCCATGTCGAGCCGTCAGCACCGTGTGTCGTCTTGGCCAGCGCCACGCGTGACTCGTTCGGCACGGCGCGCCTAATTTGGGCAGAGCGTTTCCGGGGCAAGTGGCGTGATGCGCCAAGGTGAATGGAATGTTCGATGATGTCATTGGCAAAGGTAAGTTTGGTCGGGAGGTGAGGTCACAATCATCATCAGCATCATCGTCATCATCGGCAGCCATGGTCTGTCCACTGCTGAATGACGGGGATGCCCCCCAAGCCGTCGCCATCTCTCACGTTTCTGCGACGTGATCCTCAGCGCCTGTTGCACGCACGAGCTAGATGGCATCGCTCCATCTCCCCTCGATGGCATCGCTCCATCTCCCCTCGATGTCCTCGAGCACGCGGTCCAGTGCCGGATGATCCTAGTAGCAAAAGTAGCTACATATGCTACGGGCCCCGCACTTTCAAGGGCCCCGCGCTAAATGCTTTCAAACTATCAATTCAGATTCAGCGATTCTGCACTTGCTCTATTACTATAGTACTATACCGCCTTCAACTTTTACGAACGACTGGGTGTTTAAGGTTAGCGATTTGTCGTATTATCTGGCTGTATAGCAAATGAAACAATACAATTACTTTACTGTGCAAGTAAAACATGTGTGTTTTAATATTTATGTGATTTATTTGTTTGGGGCTCCTTTATAACATATGCGACAGGCCCCGCACTCGCTTAATCCGGCAGTGATGCGGTCCATTTCTCCCTTGGCTGCCACTCCGTCGTGAGTCTTGACCATCGGTCGCCATCCCTGTAACCATGACGTGTCCTGCCCAAGCACACATTCATTCATTTTGTTATATGTTTGAATTATGTCATTCTCTGTTCCGGCTGTCCCTGATCGCGAGGTTATGTGATGCAGGTGCGAGGGGCGACGCAGGTGAGGTAGGTGAGGTGTGTGATGCAGGTGAGGCGTGTGATTGTGTGATGGAGGTGAACGATGTGGGATAGGTGAGGTGTGTGTGATGCAGGTTAGACAGGTTAGACGGGTAAACGAGAGGGGGGGGGATCAAGGTGGCGTGAATCACCGTGCTCGGCAAACCCGACACTCCGGCCACGTGGTTCCACAGATTCACAACAACACACCCTGCCGATGCGGGCACAAATACGACTTGATAAACAACCGCAGAGAAACAGACTCATTCACCCAAGCATGTTAACAGCAGAGGTGTGGACTCGAGTCATGTGACTTGGACTCGAGTCAGACTCGAGTCATGAATTTGATGACTTGCGACTCGACTTGGACTTGCATAACAATGACTTTGTCCCACCTATGAGATGTGGACTCGAGTCATGTGACTTGGACTCGAGTCAGACTCGAGTCATGAATTTGATGACTTGCGACTCGACTTGGACTTGCATAACAATGACTTTGTCCCACCTCTGGTTAACAGTGGCGGATACAAAGAAGGAGGGGGGTGGGGCTTAGGGGTGATCACCCCCCGCCCCCCCCCCCCGTGTTCACACAAAGCTTAAGATGGGATATTTATTTATTTAACAACGCAGGGCCCCCCATTTAAAAGGGTTGATAGTTCAAGACCGCTCCCCACTTTCACGACAGGAGTGGTCCAGAAGTCTTGTGACCCCCAATTAATTGACCCCTACCTATCCTTTTTTTCATTTGCATTTTCATTTATGTTTTAAATAAACCTTATTAAAAAAATGTTTTAGAGAATTCAATGGGGGTCACAAGACATCTGGAACACCCTGTACATTCAAAGGCACCTGTCAATAGATTAGTGCGCGTGTAACTCGACATATATAACAAAGACTTGATAGCAGGACAAACACTGGCATACATTAAGTGAATTGATTCCCATTAGCATACAGGTACTCATGTGCAGCTACAGATAAATATATTGTCAATCCACTGCTGGATGAGAGTAGGCCGCGCCCTGCGAGCCGTTTGGGGATGATGTGACCATACTTCACCAGGCTGGTCAGTGCGGGTTTGTGAAGGCCGAGGGAACATAGGAGTACAGTGCAGCGCAACAGTGGATGCTCATGCAGCCTGTTTCATGCGGGGTAATCGCCGCCATCAAACTTCTATCCAAGCTCAGCCCGTGCTGAGCATACGACGCCTGAGGGGCCGTCCATAAATGACGTCACGCACTTGGAGGGGGGGGGGGGTCAGACATGTATGACGATGTGTGACGAGGGGGGGGGGGGTTGAGAAATGTGACGTCACATCAAAATGCGCAACTTTCAATAAATATAGACAACACGTTCTACTTAATTAAATAGACTTTTTTTTATAAACGTTTTCTCCGACAACATCAGAGTGCAGCGCCACATTAAATACGCACTGCAATGACAATAGTTTAAAGAGATTTGAAGCATGTTTTATTTTGGGGGGGGGGGCAGAGCTTTGTGACGTCATATTTGAGGGGGGGGGGGTCAGACATTTGTGACGACGTATAACGAGGGGGGGGGGGGTAAAAAATCGTCCAAAATCGCGTGACGTCATTTATGGACGGCCTCTGAAGACATCTTGTGCATTCCGATTGGTTCATGATACGTTCACATCTCCGCTTCTCCCCCGTAATGATGTTTGCACACCGGTTATTGGTACCCCATATAACGCTGTGAGTCATAGGTACACATCAGCGTGCTTGTGTTATGATCCCAAGAAGGTTGCCACCTAATCCCCAGACCAAACCTGGACATACCCCCCCCCTCTCTCTCATTCAGCCGAGTTCTATCACCAAGACAGCAACACCGATACCACGAGGTCTTGGTACAAATCAATTCCTGTTGGCACCTCGACACGCGGATCGCCACCTTGACAATGTCCGGGTGAAACCGGGACGGGTGGCAACTCGTCTCGATCCG